>NC_064614.1:1000454688-1000757718 GCF_023898315.1 Schistocerca nitens | reverse complement strand
ACCACCAGGTATTCCATCTGGGAGATCTCAGTAGTTAGTAGACATCGTGAGAGAGCAGAAGAATAGGACGCTCCGCAGAACTCACGAATTTCGAACGTGGTCAGGTGATTGGGTGTCACCTGTGGCTTACGTCGGTACGCGATATTTACACGCTGCTAAACATCCCTAGGTCCTCTGTTTCCGATGTGATAGTGAAATGGAAACGTGAAGGGACACGTACAGCATTAAAGCGTACAGGCCGACCACGTCTGTTGACTGACAGAGACCGCCGAAAGTTGAAGAGGGTCGTAATGTGTGATAGGCAGACATCTATCCAGACCATCACACAGTCCAGACTACATCAGGATCCACTGCAGCTACTATGACAATTAGGTGGGAGGTAAGAAAACTTGGATTTCATGGTCGAGCGGCTGTTCATAAGCCACACATCACGCCGGTAAGTGCCAAACGACGCCTCGCTTGGTGTAAGGAGCGTAAACATTGGACGATTGAACAGCGGAAAACCGTTGTGTGGAGTGACGAATCACGGTACACAATGTTGCGATCCGATGGCAGCGTGTGGGTGAGGCGAACACCCGGTGAACGTCATCTGCCAGCTTGTGTAGTGCCAACATTAAAATTCGGAGGCGGTGGTGTTATGGCGTGGTCGTGTTTCTCATGGAGGGGGCTTGCACTCCTTGTTGTTTTGCGTGGCACTATCACAGCACTGGCTTACGTCGATGTTTTAAGCACCTTCTTGCTTCCCACTGTTGAAGAGCAATTCGGGGATGGCGATTGCATCCTTCAACACGATCGAGTACCTGTTCATAATGCACGACATGAACACCTTTGGGATGTTTTGGAACGTCGACTTCGTGCCAAAAAAAACTTCCAGCACCTGATTGAAGGCGTGCCTGCGAGAGTGGACGTCATCAAGACTAAGGATGGGGCAACACCATATTGAATTCCAGCATTACCAATGAAGAGCGCCACGAACTTATAAGTCATTTTCAGCCAGGTGTCCGGATACTTTTGATTACATAATGTAACTCCAGGTGTAGTTCTAGTGTGTCTAGCATCCAGACAGGTTTTTTGTAGGTCCTTACCTAGCCTCCTTCTAACCAACACACTGCCATCACTGCAAGGGGCAGAACCAGCTTTCATCGGAAAAGCTCTCCAGCGAGCTGTTTCTTGACGCCACTTGAAGCCTGGGGGCCGTGTGCGTCCGAAGCCCAGTCTACTTGCGACCGTACCGTGTCCTGCAGAGAATGAGCTGGGATCAGAAAGACTCGTTTTGGACAGCTTCCAGCGCTGCTTCGTGTTGAACCTCATCAGGAGACTCAGGTAGTACCGCCCAGTTGCCGGTTTGCTCCTTACGAGAGTAGCCACACCCTGAAAGCCTCAAAGAAGAGTCAGCAGCACCTCACCTGAAGACGGTTTCGTGGCTCAAGAAGTCTTGGCTAGCCTGATACGGTAGGCTTTCCGAATGGGAGAGAGCAGTCGCGTAACCCAGCGGGTGACAAATTTTGTCACGTTTACATAAGGTGTTGAAAACTGATCCATGACTGATTTTCAGCCTTTACACTATCATCTCGACTGTAGTATGCCTGTAATAGAGCACCAGAACTTTTCTTGCGATTCTCGGTTCCTCACTGACAAGGAAGCCACACGGCAATCGGATTTTTGTAGTTTTTTTATCTGTATAGTACGTCAAGTTCAGAATTCAAGTAATCAATCTAACAAAGCAATTAAGTACAACTGCCAAAAATTCTCGAGAAAATCTACTGTGAAGTTTTTCTGAGTGTTGTTAATCCTTAAAGTAAGAACGATTTTTTTTCGAACAAGCAGTATGGCGCTGTGATAGAGTACTTGCCCGCCATATGGGCGGCTCTGGTACGATTCGCGGCCATGGTAAATTTTTAAAAGAAGATGCATGTTCTACGTGCATTTCCATGAAGAGTTAAATCAATAATGAAGAAAAATATTTATTTGTCAATTTTTCTTTTCTTGAAACAAACGTAATAACCATCTTTTATAAAAGGTTGGTAATTAAGAATTTATATTTGCAACGAAAACTCGATTTTTGTGTCTGATATGTATTTAGAAATAAGGAGGCGTGCATTTTATATGTGTTAACTATCATACATTTGACGAGTTTTATATTTAGATTGAAATGAACGTAAAAAAGACGAATAAAATAACAACGGAAAGGTGACTCGAATCAGAGATTACTAGTATGGAGGGCTGCCAACTTTTTTTATCATCTTTATGCATTTTACGCTTCATGGACTGCTCAGAAATTTGTATCACCCGGGAAGCGATCCCGGAGCGCCCACGTGACAGACGAGCAGCATATCACATAGCCACACTGCCTGTCGAAAATAATCAACCTTATTTCAGGGTACTAAACACAATCGGAAAAATTCGAAAGTTCAAAGTCAATTTTCTGGAGAATTCTTTGGACTTGTACCTAACTGCTTTTGCTAATTGATATTTGAGTTCTGAAATTCACATACCATAAACATAAAAGCTTACAAAAATCCCATTGCCATTTAGTCGCCTTGTGAGTGATGGACAACCATATTTTTCTTCGTCATTTGGACTTGTGTAATCACTACTGAATCGTCTACGCCTTCTAACAACAGCATCACGTGAACGTGCATGTGAACGTACCGTTGCACCAACGGAGCGTGGACTGTTGCAGCGTCATTCAATTCCAAATGCCGAAAAAGAATTATTGCACATTATTCCACATTATGATTTGGCTACCTCGCTTTGTTTTCGCACCTCAAGAAGCGTGCTGCAGTCCTATGGCAGAGGGATTTCAGTGTGTACTAGAACTGCAGACAAAGTAAAAATCAGTTATGTACATTTTTTGGAGGTGATTATTAAAACTTTAAGATTCATCGTTATATATCTGACGAATACGTAATTTGGGTTGATTGGACGAACATGCTTGGTTGCAGGGGATTTGAGAAGAAAATAACCATTTATCACCAGGCGCTCTGACTTTCATCTGTCCCCTCGTGTAAAGAATTCAGTTGCTGGAAAATGTTTTCAGTGCAACGAAGGCGCTACGTAGTAGCTGCGGGTATTGTACAGATATTCTAGAAGCGTGTTATAGGTATGTAATTTACTCAATGGAGAAACTCCCAACAAAGAGCATTAGCCTAAAAGTGGACTGCGCTAAAACATAAGTCACTCCTTTCACTATAAGACGGAGAAGGTTGCACCTTCTACTGGAACGACATATGGAAGTCGTGCTGACTTAATTAATTAGGTCTGATCCCTGTTTGTGAACTGTACTATCTTGTTATGACTGTTCATTCCTTATCCATACCAAATAAATTCAGGTAAGAAACTAATTAAGAAAGGTATCTGAAATTCAGCAATTGGGCGACTTAGGGTGCCTGGTAAGGCACACTTCGTCTGTTAGCGTCTATCAGTAAGGTTTTTTCGCTATCTCCTTATTACGAGAGGCACTGCAGTAAGTAACGGCTGTAAAATCTCTTTCTTCAGAGATATGTGTTACGGCGGTTAGGTTTGATACTGGAGCACCCATAAATTCTTTAGGTAAGTTTTTTTTATTAGTAACTTGCAAATAATTCATAAGTAAACATTAACGAAGCCGTAAACAGGAGTGATGCAACAGAACAGTATTGTAAATATAGTTCAAGATGTTAAATTTCACGCATTCTGTAAGAAAAAACGGGCACAATCGGGTATAAAATAATGCGTGTTGTTAGTAAATCCTGATACTCACAAATGTAATATTAGTGTAGGAAAGCTGTGAAAACAAGGATAATCATAGTATTGTATCTTGTTATTATAATCTGTAGTATTAGTACAATGTTAGATAATATTATTTTTTTGATTAATTGTAATAATGGTATATCCCTTCGTCCGTCGCAAACGCTCAACGCTAACACAGGCATGTGCTACAATGTTCTTGTTTGCGAGAAATGTGTGTCTTCGTCCCGCAGAAGTGGAAAACGTTATTCTTGAATTTACTTATCAATAACTGACGAAGCTGACTCGAATTTATACTTAATTCCTTATATCCGACCTTGAGAAATTTACAGTTAAAGAGAAACAGCATTACATTCCGCAGAAAAATATTACGATAAGCGTGAAGTCTAAGACGGGATATGATGTGTGAACGGTGGCTATCAGTTGTATATTGTCAATTTAAAGGTTGGCAGTGTAATTCATAATGTATAAACTGACAACATTATTTACTTTCTGGCATGAGACGCAGCTGGATTTGGCAGTCTAGAGATTACATTTCAATTCACGAAAGAATATAAATATTACTTCTCACTTCTCGAGCCACCACAATTCTGATATAGGTAATTTGGAGACAGATACTGAGAATCGAAGGCGATGCCTCTACATTACCGGTTGATGTTACTCTCTCCTGGCCTAAGAAGTAAGAATGTGTTGGCTCGAACCAGTAGCGAAAAAAATGTGTATGACCGGCGTAATGCATCATAAATTCTTTAAACGTGATGGTAACATATCATTAAAAAGTGAAGATACCGGATGCATAATTATAATGGAAGAAGAAAGGCAATTTTCAATTAACATACCATTATACGACAATAAATCACTAAAGAGAGTCAATGAAGTAATTAATATGTAATAAAGTACTTAATATGTAATTCAGTAATGTTTAATACAATTCTTTTGCGATTTTAGTATACGGAATTAAAAAGAAGTAGTAACGACATTAATATCAATGCAGAGGAATGTGTTGTCAGTTCTTGTTAAAAGAACGATATTTCGAAACTGGACTGGGAGCCCGTGTCCACTTTCTGAACGACTGAAGAACCACCCAAAGGCACAGTGATCGCTTCATTTGCCAGTGCCTTACGTATTTCTTTCTGTAAATTCTCTCTGTTTTGTTTATCTCTGTTAACAGTAAGAACGCATATCTTAGACATAAAATAACAGCACAGGTTGATAGTCCTATTAAAATGTCTAGTAAATCGATGTGTGGAGCTGGAGTAGGTTAACTGGTACAGGAGAGAGAAGGTTTTAGTTTTGAAATGTAGCTTCGAAGTCAGTATCAGTCGGGAAAGTCGAGATATAAGTATTCTTTTTTCTGAGGGTGGGGTAAATGTCGAATGAATGAGAAATACTGACAATTATAGAATACATGAACTATGCCCTCATGAAAGGGGTAAAAGATTACACATATACTGACATAGGAATCTGAACTACGTTTATGGATACTTTTACTCGTATTACTTTACTTTCGATAGAGTATAAACGTCTGGAGATTGCAGGAAGATTACAACTATCGCGAACTAACAAGGAGACGGCACGAGCGTGGGGTCGGGGATTTGTCCGAAATTTTGTGTGGTGAAAGAGGACTCCTAACACCTCACGTGGTTAAAATATTAGGACGAACTACCCGGAAAATCCTGGGAAAATCGATCCAAAGTTTCTTAAGTGCCTTATGAGTATAAAATGTTAGTCCACTGACGAGCCGCCGCCTGGCCTAGAAGTTTAGGGGCTCGGACTCTTACGCCAGAGGTCTCGGGTTCTATTCCTTCTCTGGCACTTTTTTTCAGTTTCTTTTGTTATTCCACCTATTATTCAGAAGGTTTCCCAAACCTACATTATCTTTAACAAGTTAGTTACATTATTGAATAAAAATTATTTCCTTTTTGTCCAACAACGCAATTCATGGCGGTGGGTTTTTCGTTTTTCATTGTAAAGTATATAAGGAGAATCATTGGGTTTTTAATCAGAATAACAAATTAGATTGGGAAACATTCAATTTTTATACATATAATAATTATAAACAAGAACTGCAGTGGTAATTATCGTAAAAACAAACAAAGCAATAATTTTTGCGACATCTTGCGCAACATATAAAAGCGGATTTTATACACTCACAGGGCGTTTGCAATAAATCGGTACAAAAATATGCCCCATTAACATTTACGAAAATGTTTTGAGTTTCTGACAATTTTGAGGCAAACCAGGCATATTGAATCATGTCTCGGAATATTGGTGACGATAACTGATGGTGAATTATAGAATTAATTTTTATACAGTCTTCCCGGGAATTGATTTCACGATTCTCCTGTAACAATACGCTGCAATTTTGCAAGCAACAGAAGAAAAAAAAGTGCCGGAGGAGGAATCGATCCCGAGACCTTTTGGGTAAGGGTCCGAACGCTAACCATGTAGGCCAGACGGCGGCTCGGCAGTGGACTAGCATGTTACACTCATAAGGCACCTAAGAAACTTTGGATCGATTTTTCTCGGGATTTTCGGAGTAGTGCGTCCTAATATTTTAACCACGTGAGGTGTTAGGAGTCCTCTTTCACCACACAAAATTTCGGACCAATCCCGGGCCCCACGGTCGTGCCGTCTCCTTGTAAGAGAATCAATATCCAGATAACGCACAACGTCATTTCCTTTTCGGAAATTACTCCTTACGATGGTGAAGTGTGTTGTCATTGGAGAACCGTTGAATCTTAAGTCATATATTCAGTCATAATTCGTACCCATTTCTCAAGTGAAGCAGTTTTACAGTTTGATGAAAACTCATTCGGCCTCCGAATCTACTGTATTTGTTTTTGGAAAAAAGCTAAAATTTTACCGAAGCAGGAGAGTCTCTCGCTCTGTCTCTCTCGCTCTTTTTCTCTCACCTTCACACCATTGCACATTGCTGCACATTGGTAACTCTCGAAACGCCGTCTCTCAAATGTAAGTGGAAGTGAGAGATCCCTTCGTGTGTGCGAGGGAAGGTAGAAGCTGAATGTTGATTTGCGGTGAAGCTTTCGTAGCGTGGCAGCACATATGGCAGATAAGTTGATATTATCAGGGAAGCAGGTGTAAGCTACAGGGAAAAACGGCTAATACATAAAATGTACTTGAGCTGTGGTGAAAAAATAGAAATAGAACAAGAACGAAGCGCTCGTATTAGAAACGATCAACCTGTACGTTGAAGGAAAAAGGAAAGGTCAGGAGTGGTATTCAAACTCAGAGTGAAATGATATCAGTGATAAGATTCGCTGGGAACATATCTACCCTCAGTGAAAGTGGGGAAGAAATGCAGAACTTAAGACCAAAAATTGTGATTCAGAATCAGATACAGTCTCTGCGGGAGGTCTAAACAGCTCATGCGTTGTGGCAGCAGACTGGCGAGATCTTGCGGAAAGTGGGATGTGACGATGCTGCGAGACGTGTTCAGATGATCATCACTTGCGAGCCTGGCCGCCAGCTGGGCTCTTCGGTGGGGGTGATGGGCGCGGTGATGGGGATGCCCAGGATGTGCACCTCGCGGTAGCCCAGGCGCGCCAGCTCCACCTCGCGGGCGGCCGCCAACTGCGGGTCGTAGTACTGCACCTTGGGCGCCTCGTCGTGCATGTAGCGGTTGTAGCTGTACACCATGTGCAGCAGGTAGAACTCCAGGCCTGCAACAAGTGCCGACCGCCGCTCAGTCGCGTGCGTCACCGCACTGTGCTACACGGCATCAAAAACACAACATTAGCACCACTACGAGAGTTTTCGCTAACGCTGAAGTCATCTACAGGTCATCGACATCTACATGGGTACTCTGCAAATCACATTTAAGTGCCTGGAAGAGGGTTCATCGAACCACCTTCACAATTCTCTATTATTCCAATCTCGTATAGCGCACGGAAAGAATGAACGCCTATATCTTTCCGTACGAGCTCTGATTTCCCTTATTTTAATGTGGCGATCGTTCCTCCCTATGGAGGTCGGTGCAAACAAAATATTTTCGCATTCGGGGGACAAAGTTGGTGATTGCAATTTAGTGAGAAGATTCCCTCGCAACGAAAAACGCCTTTCTTTTAATGGTTTCCAGCCCAAATCCTGTATCATTTCTGTGACACTCCCTCCCATATTTAACTATAATACAAAACGTGCTGCTTTTCTTTGGACTTTTTCGATGTACTCCGTCAGTCCTATCTGGTAAGGATCCCTCATCGCGCAGCAGTATTTTCAAGAGGGCGGAAAAGCGTAGTGCAGTTGGTCACCTTAGGTCTGTTACGTTTTTTAAGTGTCCTGCCAATAAAACACAGTCTTTGGTTAGCCTTTCCCCACAACATTTTCTATGTGTTCTTTCCAATTTCAGTTGTTCGTGATTGTAATACCTAGGTATTTAATTGAATTTACGGCTTTTAGATTAGACTGATTTATCGTGTAACCTAAGTTTAACGTGTTCCTTTTAACACTCATGTGGATGAACTCACACTTTCCGTTATTTAGGGTCAACTGCCACTTTTCGGACCATTCAGATATTTTTTCTAAATCGTTTTGCAGTTTGTTTTGGTCTTCTGATGACTTTATTAGTCGATTAACGACAGCGTCATCTGCAAACAACTGAAGACGGCTGCTCAGATTGTCTCCCAAATCGTTTGTATAGGTAAGGAGCAGCAAAGGGCATATAACACTACCTTTGGGAATGCCGGAAATCACTTCTGTTTTACTCGATGACTTTCCGTCAGTTACTACGATCTGTGACCTCTCTGACAGGAAATCACAAATCCAGTCACATAACTGAGACGATATTCCATAACCACGCAATTTCACTACGTGCCGCTTATGTAGTACAGTGGCAAAAGCCGTTCGATCTGAAATCCCTTGTCAATAGCACTCAGAACTTCATGCGAGTAAAGAGCTAGTTGTGTTTCACAGGAACGATGGTTTTTAAACCCATGTTGACTCTGTCTCAATAGACCGTTTTCTTCTAGGTAATTCATAATGTTCGAACACAATATATGTTCTAAAATCCTGCTGCATAGCGACGTTAACGATGTGGGCCTGTACTTTAGTGGATTAGTGCTACTACCTTTCTTGAATATTGGTGTGACCGGTGCAACTTTCCAGTCTTTGGGAACGGATCTTTCGTCGAGAAACGGTTGTATATGATTGTTAAGTATTGAGCTAATGCATCAGCATACTGCGAAAGGAACCTAATTGGTATACGGTCTGAACCACAAGACTTGCTTTTATTACGTGATTTGAGTTTCTTCACTACTCCGAGGATATTTACTTCTACGTTACTGATGTTGGCAGCTGTTATCGATTCGAATTCTGGAATATTTACTTCGTCTTCTTTTGTGAAGGCATTTCGGAAGGCTGTGTTTAGTAACTCTTATTTGGCAGCCCTGTCTTCGATAGTATCTCCATTGCTATCGCGCAGAGAAGACGTTGATATTTTATTGCCGCTATCATACTTCACATACGAACAGAATGTCTTTGGATTTTCTGCCAGGTTTCGATACAAAGTTTCATTGTGTATACTGTTATAGGCGTCTCGCATTGAAGTCCGCGCTAAATTGCGAGCTTCTGTAAAAGATCGCCAATCTTGGGGATTTTGCGTCTGTTTAAATTTGGCATGTTTGTTTCGTTGTTTCTGCAATAGTGTTCTAACCCGTTTTGTGCACCAAGGAGGATCAGCTCCGTCGTTTGTTAATTTATTTGGTATAATATACAGAAAAACGTCGATGGACGATTGTAATTAAATGGAGAGGATCTTGGGGAAAATTTCTGTGTGGTGTAATGAACAGCAGTTTTACAGTTCCCTCAGTACAAGACAGAGCCTATGAAAAAGGGAAAGAACTCAACAGCGTCCGATTACAATAATGCTGGTGAACATCTTAAGCGAATCATATCGTACGTGTACTTAAGGATAATATTAGAAACGATCTAAAATTTGTATCAGTAAAGCGAATGAAAGACAAATTTCAAATGACGAAAACTGCAACAGTTGCGTAACAATTATTTATTAATCACGACTAATTTCATGACTAAGTTTCCTTTAATTTACGTCTACGGTCACAAACTTTTTGTTAACAGATTACCGGTTTCGGTCTTTAATGACAATCATCAGATCTGCAGCAAAAATGGGAAAAACATGAATACACTCGCAAACTGTATACAGCTTGAGAACAATATATACAGCATAATGAAAAGTAGTACTGACAAAATTTACATTTGTGCGATTTAAATATGGAGAGGCATACCTGTTTCATAAAAACAAAGTCCTGATGTACTGCAGCCATAGTGGCATCGTCAAATGTTAAATGCGGAATCAGCACCAGCATAGTCAAATACATATAAATAACATCACATGCTAATGTCGGCATAGACTAGTTTTCAATAATTAATTGAAACGGCGAAAATAAGTAGGTTCATAAAAATATTTACAGCGCCATGTTAGACGAAACATGAAATCGTTATTGTCAGATGGAGAAACCATGAATAATACACTGTTATTATAGCGTAACTGAGCTGTGCAGTGGCTCATGTTGGTTGTTTATAGGTTTCTGTCCTCTGTTGGAGGCCAGACCGTATCGCTTAGCTGACATGGTTGCGGTTGTTGGTCTTCTCGTGTTAACTGGCGCCACTTGGCTTTGCAAGCGTCGCTTGCCCGTTAGTGGCAGCAGCGGCGGTTATTGATATGTAGTAACAGTCGCCCTATCTTTGGGGCGACGTCGTTGTTCTTCCAGGTCGTGTCAGTGTGCAGTTCGGTTGGGGACTCAGCAGGAGCCAGGTCCGCGCAGTGCGGGTACATGCTGGGACCGCTGGCAGCGTGCAAGGATTGCCGTAACCAATGGCCTGTGGTCACGAGAGGCACGACCTCGTCGTAAACCGGATCCTGCAATATTTAAGTTGAGTGCATTTGGATCCAAGTAGAGAAACCTCCAGCATTGCGAGATCTTACGATTCTCCAGTGACTTTGGTTCGTGTTGCTGCTCGTAGTGTGGCCGAGGCGAAGAGCACCGAGTGGAGTGCTTGGGGAAGGCGGATCTGATTGGCTTTCCTAGACTTCTAATTACTATTTTTGCGTTCAGTTTGTTACTATTTGTTAAGTTCAACAGTTCAACAAGCGGTATTTTTCCTGCCTCGTGGCCGCCAACGCCCCATTTACATGCTCTTGGGGTTGATGTATGTAACAGCAGTGTACGCTTCCTCGCCTTGCCGCTGATGTCTGGTTAGGCGCATAGTTTTGACAGCTTTCTTGATTTAGGTTGGTTGGTGATTCTTCTACCCTGGGGGTAGTGGTTCCACAGTGATTCCACAGTATTCTGTGGGCAGAGTCCAGACCGCCGGTTCCGGCTTTGGCGTATTTTTACATCTTTGCATTTGGTTTATTGGACGCCAGGTAGCCTCAGAAAGATTTTCATTAGTCATTTGTTAGACTGCGACCAGCATGAGTTACCATTTTGTGAAGTGATTGCAACTCTTGGCTGCCTTTCTCACGGCTCGCGAAATTGTTTTTTGCTGGACCTACTCACAGGTCGATTCCTGGTGCACCGTCTGTGACTGGCCCTTGTGTTTTATTATTTTATTTGCTGTTTTATTGATTCAAATTTTTCCATATAGCTGCCATTTTTGGCGTTTCAGCAGGTTTAAGTGATTGTGGTACCAAGTTTGCCATCATTTTGTCTCACCCGTTCGTGATCAGTCACCTGTCTTTCTTTTTTTTTAAAAAAAATGGTTCAAATGGCTCTGAGCACTATGGGACTCAACTGCTGTGGTCATCAGTCCCCTAGAACTTAGAACTACTTAAACCTAACTAACCTAAGGACATCACACACATCCATGCCGGAGGTAGGATTCGAACCTGCGACCGTAGCAATCACACGGTTCCGGACTGCGCGCCTAGAACCGCGAGACCACCGCGGCCGGCACCTGTCTTTTTAAATTAACCTTTGCTATTGTATTGCTCTTGTAAAATATGTTTGTAAATTTTTTATAATTGCCGTTCTTGGAGTTACAGGCTTTCAGCCGTGAGTGTGGTTACTTGCCTTAAAATTCTCATTTTGATCACATTCGCTTATTTTTAAAACATTATATGGTTCAAAAATGGTTCAAGTGGCTCTGAGCACTATGAGACTCAACTGCTGAGGTCATTAGTCCCCTAGAACTTAGAACTAGTTAAACCTAACTAACCTAAGGACATCACAAACATCCATGCCCGAGGCAGGATTCGAACCTGCGACCGTAGCGGTCTTACGGTTCCAGACTGCAGCGCCTTTAACCGCACGGCCACTTCGGCCGGCAAACATTATATGCTGTGTGTGTGTATTTTATGCCCATTTGGTAAATTGGAATCCACTGAAAGCTCTATTAATTACACAGTTGTTTATTCCTTCATTAGTAACGTGTGATATCTTGATTTATTGCTGTGTCTGGAATTACCGTTTTAAAATAAATGTGTTTAATTGCAAAAGGGAACCAATAGTAACTGATTACGGCCCCGTCCACAGTCGTAACCGAATTCTGCCTTCCTTGACCACCAGGTTTCAGTAATACAAATTACGACGTCGGGATCTAAAAACTGTGCTATCACTGAGTACATAATTTATGCATATTACGGTTTGATATCAGTTTTATCACCTGGAGATAACGATTTTACTTATCGCCTAACAAAAAGCTGTGAATACTTTTATGATCCTGTTGATGGTCAGACGACTGAGACTGCATGTATAAATAATTTTATTAGCAGGCGATAATATGACATTTTTCAAATATAAAGTATAGGAGCTGTGGCGCACCACCTCGCGAAAAAAAAAAAAATTCGTCTCTAACAATGTTGTTCCTCATGACGTAATATATCACCGGCAGACGTTAGTCAGGAAGATTTTGAAATACCATGGTATGTAGATGCAAATGTAGAAATATTTTGGGAACTGCTATCACATACAAGCTTGGTATTTCTGATATGTAAGGCTTTTAACTTTTCAGGTACTCCTCCGAAGCCAGACGTCCTGTAGCCTGTCTTCACGTGTACGGTGACCATATGGAAATCTTGTTGAAAAGCGTTCAAGTGCAGCTCTGCAGCAATGGCTCCTCAGGGACTCTGAGGTTTCATCTAAGAGTTGAGTAAGTCTTATGAGGGAAACCATTGGTTTATAGATCTGTGTTTACTAGGATTAACGGCTTGTTTCACTGTTCTTTAGTTTCGTTTGTACTTCTAATAATCAAACAGCCTGTAAAAATGGATTATTAGTCTCACTTATTAGTGTCCCTTATTAGTATCCTTCTTACCAGTTACTACCGATCTACTTCAGGGCATACATAAGATTAGTTCACGAACACTACGTTTTATTCGAAGTCAATAAAAACTACAAAATCTTCCCTAGGTTTTTCTAGACACCTTTCCCCAGTTATTCGCAGCATTGAACTGCACTTTTGTATGTTTTCCGCTTCTAAAGTTGAAATGTTCTTCATCCAATTCTCTCTCAACTTTAGATTGCAATTCTTTGGCGGAGTAGGTATTACGCATTGTTCTATATCACGAGAATTTTGTGGTTCTTTCATAGTTTTGGTATTGGCAGCATCATTGGTTTTGTGAAATCATCTGGCCACTCATCTTCCTCATCAATATAACACAAATGCAGTACATCCACATTTGCTTAGTTTAATACTTTGATCAGTTCAATCTGAAGCCCACGTAGACGTTCCACATTTTCTTTCCTTAACTGTCATCTGAGTTCCTTTCATTGCCATCTCAGTTTCTTTGCTAGTGATTGGAAAACTATCCTCTTCCAGTAATTATTTTTTGTTCCACGTATTAAAAGCATCTGGACGCCCTTTTGCCTCATATAATTAACTCTATATTCGTTTCTGTTTTGTAGGTCCATTACCACTCTCATCCTTCATCATCCACATATTGTTTCTCTTTCCCCTTCTGAATTTTTTACTTACATTATTGCTGTACATCAAACAATATCGCCCCTTCCTGTCTAGTGCCTAAATTTCTCAATATTCCTGTTGTTGCCATTCTTCCCCGTATTTATCAGTTTCTTTTTTGTAGTTGATTACTTAGAGCCTTATATAACTTTTTGTACCTTCTCCCGTAAAGGAATTTGTATATTTTCTTGTTTCTTCTATCTTCTCCAACCTGGTCTTTGAAGCCACTTGTTTCATCTGATGCTTTCGGTGTACAGTTTTTCGGACTAATTCAACAATCGTCGCTGTTATCTGGTGGGTTCTGTACTTGTATATCATTTTCCTCGAGTTATTCTTGTACTTATTTCCTTACCTTTTAAGTACTTGTTTATATAAATAATTTTATTAACAGGACATGAATTGATATCCACTCCTGGCAATGTCTTATAATTTTTCAAACATTTTCTCTTTCCTGTCTCAAAACGTAGTCCATGTGCTTCTTATTTGAATCAAGTGGACTACATGTGCATCATATTCCCACTCCCACAAGTCACCGCGGGGGAGGGGGGTGGATCCGTGCGGTCTAGGGCGCCTTGCCACGGTTCACGCGGCTCCCCCCGTCGGAGGTTCGAGTCCTCCCTCGGGCATGGGTGTGTTTGTCGTCCTTAGCGTAAGTTAGTTTAATTAGTGTGTAAACCTACGCAGTTTGGTCCCATAGAACCTTATCACAAATTTCCAAATTTCCCTCAAGCCGAATACTCTAGATAAGTAAATCTTGATGATATATTCAGGAAATAACAGCGCAGCCGTTAGAGTCTCTCTACTTAGACGCATCTGTATGAAGATCGAATATTCGCTTCTTAGGAGGGTGAGCAACGGTAGGTATTTCCAATGACTGTCGCGTCGAGAGTAAACTGGATTTATGTCGCTTCATATGGATCTATCGCCGAATAACAAGTGGTTAAGTGGACTGGTCTATATGCTACTGCTACTTGCCTAGTGAACGGGATCTATAATTATGTGTGGTAGTCTAACTGAACCTTAAACCGATCATCCACAGTCGGAGTGGAACTCCACAAAAGCCATGTAGCACTCGAACAGACATGTTAGAATGGCTTAATACATTTCATGCCCTTACACATTTGGGTTTAAATCCTTCCTACGTAGTAACCACGTAAACCTCTCATAAAAAGTCAGATCCAGAAATGGCACTGAACTTTTAAAATTGAGTTCCTTCATACTGAGGATGACGACGACAACAATGGTTGAAGAGCATTCGTAATGGCATAGACGCGATGACGCATGTTTAGTCTGATGGAAATAGTGGACAGAGGCGACCTGCTATGCTGGTAGTTTGCCGTACCGATATCCAGGAAGCCGGCGGAGACGGCGATGGTGGAGTGCGTGTTCCAGCCGTCCGCCGCGAAGCTGAGGAGCATGCCAAGCAGCCACACCACCAGGCCCATCACGACGTACACCAGCATCACCAGCAGCCACACCATCAGCATCGATCGGCTCCTCTGTCAACACAGCAACCGCGATTTCCAAACAGGAGAAAGAGCGCCGCAGGCAGGCTCCGCAAAGCACGCCGATGGCAGAGTATTCTGTTTCTATTAGAAATAAGTGGTTACAGTCAAACCTATATGTGACACAATACGCCAGGTCGTTAGTCTAGTCGAAAAATAAACAGTGTAAAGATGTGTGATTTTATACTTTCGTATCTGACGTAAGTAGTGTAACCAATGTGTGAAAATAATCACGTCCTTAGTACGGAAGATACTTACAAGGGAACCTCCCCATCGCACCCCCCTCAGATTTAGTTATAAGTTGGCACAGTGGATATGCCTTGAGAAACTGAACACACATTAATAGAGAAAACAGGAAGAAGTTGTGTGGAACTATGAAAAAATGAGCAAATTATATAAACTGAGTAGTCCATGCGGAAGATATGCAACATCAAGGATAATACCCGCACCGCAGCGTCGTGGTCCCCTGGTTAGCGTGAGCAGCTGCGAAACGAGAGGTCCTTGGTTCAAGTCTTCCCTTGAGTGAAAACTTTAATTTTTTATTTTCAGTTTATGTGACAAACTATTATGTTTTCATCAGTTTTTTGGGAGTCATTATCACATCCACAAGAAAACCTAAATCGGGCAAGGTAGAAGAATCCTTTTACCCATTCGCCAAGTGTACAAGTTAGGTGGGTCGACAACAAATTCCTGTCATGTGACGCACATGCCGTCACCAGTGTCGTATAGAATATATCAGACATGTTTTTCTGTGGAGGAATCGGTTGATCTATGACCTTGCGATCAAATGTTTTCGGTTCCCATTGGAGAGGCACGTCCTTTCGTCTACTAATCGCACGGTTTTTCGGTGCGGTCGCAAAACACAGACACTAAACTTGTTACAGTAAACAGTGACGTCAATGAACGAACGGACAGATCATAAATTCGCGAAAATAAATTAAAATTTTCACTCGAGGGAAGACTTGAACCAAGGACCTTTCGCTCCATAGCTGCTCACGCTAACCACGGGACCACGGCGATACTCGACTAACGCTCTCCTTGATGTTATATATGTTGCGCATGGACTACTCAGTTTCTATATTTTGCTTATTTTTTCGTAGTTCCACATAACTTCTTCCTGTTTTCTCGATTGATCTTTGTTCAGTTTTTCAAGGCCTATCGACTGTGACAACTTATAACTAAATCTGAGGGGGGTGCGATGGGGAGGTTCCCTTGTTAGAACTAGGCATCTGGGACATGGAAATTACAATAATTTTCATGTCTCACCAGCTGCAACATAGTCGCGAATATGAACAGTGATCCAATACTGTCAAATGTTTTTTATTCCAGTCTTTGATCACAGTACGAATTCCTTTGACGATGACCTGTTTCAGTCAGTGACCATCTTCAGATTTGTTCTACCATTAAGCTTTATCACTTTAGGAAATTGTGCCGAAAGATCTGAAGATGGTCATTACTGACTGAAACCGGTCATCTTCAAAGGAATTAATATTTTGATCAAATACTGGAAAAAAAACATTTGAATTTTCATCTCTCCATCATTGCTGACGACAGCATCTCATTAAAAAAAGATATAGCCGCGATACATTTTATTATGTGAAAATCACAGTGCTCCTTGTGCTGTACTTTATTGATACTGATCAGTTATACAACGTACATGATAGACTTCGGAATACATAATAAGATTTATGTAGGTAGTCTTGCAGACATAGAAGGCGCCAGGTTATGGGAGTGACAGCAGAATATTTCGCAGGTAAATTGCACTTGCGGAAGATGAAGTTAATCTGAGCTATATGATAAGAAAGCTTAAAGAGGAATACAATAAGGATGCCCTGAAATTGAACGAGGCTGTTGAAACGGTAAAAGTAAATAATTTGGAGATGGACGGAGCAGTAATTGCAGCCATCGAAAAAGCAAAATTTCTTCGGGTATTTTTTAAGGGACAGGGCACAAGTAATGATGAAATCACGAATAGGATTAATAGAGGGCGAGCTGTAACAAGGGCAATGAACTCTGTTCTGTGGACAAAAAGATAAGAAGAACAACGAAGAAGAGGATGTGCAAACTACAGTCCAGAGCGTACGTTTGTACGCAGCAGAAACCTAGGACAATAGCAAACAAAAAATCTGCTTGCCTGCCGCTGTAATGGATTACTTAAGACGAAGATCAAGTTGTACTAGCATTGATGGAATAAGAAATGGCGTAATCCGACGAAGAATGAAAATTGATAGGAGTATCTCTGACGACATACAACATAAACAGCTGATATGGTTTGGTCATTTGAAATGAATGAAGACAGAATACCAGAAGCTACTACTATGGGTACCACCATAGCGGATGAAAATGGGTCACCCGGCACACAACTGGAGGAGGCACCGGAAGCAAGGACGCTTTATTACAGTAACAAATCATTTTTTTTTTATATTGTTGGCGGTCAGGAGTGATTCCGAACACAGGCCCATGATATTTGACGTTGGAGCAAGTAAAAGATGGCAGAATCGATCAGTGTTCAATAATTGATTGCCTCATACGAAGTTAATTGACAATGAAATTAAATTTCTTGAAAGCAGGCAGTTGTATGTAGGCTGTAATTAATTTCCTCTTATAATCATTGGTGATTATTGTTAGGTTTGTCATGTTCCTTACTGCGTTAATACGGAGACAGTTTCTTTTCAAGGAGTTTTCAGGTACAATCTCTGTAGAGCCAGAAAATATGTCGAATGTAATTTTTGGTTTCTTGTTAAAGAATGGAGGTTTCTTAATTGGCCTCCGAATGTTTGCCCAGAATCTGCTGAACATATTAGAAGAACTTACTGTGTGATGCTGTTCTCTTCCGCGATCGAGACAGATACAGATTTGAGTAATTAAGTTGCATACGACATGTCAACAGTCTCACCATAAGCGGGGAGGAATGAGAGTCAAGTTCACCATTCTTCGTCTTCCCTGTAGAACGTTTGCTTCCAACGTCCTGTGAAAACTTTTTCTGCAGTATATTTGGGTATTCCTCACACTCCATACTGCATGTCAATCATCGATGGATGATTTTCAGCTTCACAGATGAAATCTTCTGTATTGACTTCCACCACTAGCCAACAATATGAGCTACACCACCGTACTACCACAGTAACAGAAGCAGCAAGCAATCCCAATACGTCACGAGGCGACTGTTAACATGCTGCCCTGCTTAGCCGGTCAGCGCTGCCACCGAGTGGCGTCGTGTGAAGCCCGCTTTTGGAGGCGTAGTTCCTCCGGTGGTGGCGCACTGGCGCTTCTGAGCTACTAACTACTAGTAACCGTAGTCCGCCAGTGAGCGTCGCACAAGATCGGTGGCGCTGCTCTTCCATTTAAACCGAAGCTTTTGCGAGCGGAAGCGCCACTGAGTAGCCTTTGTCAGTGGCTCCGTGTGAAGGCGGGCTTACGGTCGTGCTGATGCTCTCTATCCATGATCCAAGGCGGTAGGCAGGAGCGTGTGGCGTCCTGGGTTTGAACTCACAATACTCGAAGACTGGCTGGAGTGTCAGGCGGTGGCATACAATGAGGGTCCTCGCCTCGGCAGCTCTCGGTCGGAGCCTGGAACCATCAGGGATAGATGACGGCTCATAGAGAGTGGCTTTGTCTAGTTGCTGGTGCTGCTCGATAAGGCTACAGCCCTTTGGCTGCACATCTGATTGCGCTCGACGAGAACACGGCACCGATGGAATGAAGCTACCGGCTGAATTGACGACACAAGTGCTTGCCCTACCCAGGTGTGTCTTGACAAGTGCTCAGTTCCCGTTACGTAGCTGGCTGCGAATCGTTGCTTCATGCTACAACATGTTGCAGCAATCCAGCCCACACTTACGGTGGAGCACTACGCCGTCCTATTGCAGCGTTTAAGTGCAAAGTTACCTGGGCGACAGGCCCGCATGTCCCTTGGCTGATTGCTGTGTCCGCCTGAGACCGAAGCCACAAAACGTGACCCGCATTCCATCATTGTACTACGTGGTTCAAAAATGTTCAAATGTGTGTGAAATCTTATGCGACTTAAGTGCTAAGGTCATCAGTCCCTAAGCTTACACACTACTTAACCTAAATTATCGTAAGGACAAACGCACACACCCATGCCCGAGGGAGGACTCCAACCTCCGCCGGGATCAGCCGCTCAGTCCATGTACTACGTGGTAAAGGCTACCACTTGTCACTGGCTACCCATGCGTAGACGTTTTCCATTGAAGATATATAGCTGTGAATCGTTTCCTAGACAAATGTCGCGATCGAATGAATCATGTGACAGCCGAAGGAAGTCCGCAATCTTTCACACAATGAAATGAGTAAAAACCCTTACCGAAATAAGAATTTGAAATGAACACTTTCTTTCTAGGTAATCAAGGGTATAAGAAAGAAGAAAACAATGATGTACACACTTTCAAATATGTATCTCGTTCAACATACTAATGCTGAGTTTAGAGATGAAAAGTGTTTGCAAGAATCATTCTGCGGTTCAACTAAACCCCACTGACGAGTACGTGCTCCAGTTGAGCGGCGTGACGTTGTGGACCTGCGGGAAAGGGGATTGATTTATCAACAGATTGCTGCACATGTTGGGCCCAATACATCAACGATGTGTCGCTGCCTTCATTAGTGGTACGAGGAATTTTTCCGCACTTGTAGACAAATTTTTGGACGTCTGTGTAGTAGGGCTGCTGATAAAAATATCAATATATCGACATCTTTTCAAAACTGTTTACCCCATGTATCCATATATCGATATCAAAATGTCAGTATCGAGTACGGATTTTATTACTTTATATCAAAATTTTTTTACAATTTGCGGTAAATATTTGAAGTTCTTCTTTTGAAACTGTAGTAGAACATAATTTTACTTTCACTGTGTGAAGGAGTGTCATTACCTTTTGAACTGTCATCACATACAATCTTCCTCTTTGACTCTGTGAAGTAAGTGCGTGTGGCACGAAAGAAGAAGTCCGATTGCACTGGGGGTGGGGATGTGAGTGGAATAACAAGATTCCTGACGTGAAGAAATAGCACTCCAGTTGTGTCAAAAATTGTTTTGTTCAGAAAAAATTGCTGAAAATGATATCTGAATGACAAGACTGCTCATGACGGTGGGCAGAGACTTGCGAGGGGGAATGCTGACGTAATCGGCGCTCAGTGCTACTAGTAGAAACTGCAACGTTTAACATCACCAAGGCAATTTTCACACTACAACTGCTGGGTCGCTCGCGCCGGCAAAGAGCGCCGGCGGCCATCTTCGCAGGAAGCGAGTAAGTATTTCAAACGAGTTTAATAATTCTTGACTGCGTGTTTAAGTGCCTACAAGTTCTCGATAGTACATGATAATGTTAAAGCCTTTAGTTGGCATCATTTCAATTAAATATTGATTTCCCATGGGCCCTGCAGGAGTCGAGTGTCCGTGAAGAGTGGCGGACAAGGCCACTATAGTGACGTCACAAGAGCGTTACAGGGCCCATATATCTCGATGGTCCAGTTAGCAGGTATGCCAATATTTTCACCGTCGATACAACGATACTTTTCTTCGATATATTGAGAACCGATAATGATATCTTTTTAATTATCGATATACCAGATTCCCGTTATTTTTAAAAAATATTAGTCGGCCTACTGCGTATTGCAGACATACGTTAAGATCAGTGCGTTGTGCGAGCAGCGCTAGCCAAGCGAACATCATACAGGGATCATATCCGGGCACATGTTGCACCTGCTGTGTGATCAGGAACCATTCGGAACCATATGTTTGTAGCAAGATTAAGATGACGTGTGCCTCTGCCCAGGCTCCCGCTGATGCCACGACACCGCCAAGCACGGCTACTCTAGTGCCGTGAAAGCGTTGACTGGAGAGTGTAATGGATATCTGTTGTCGCTTCCCGCGCCCGGGTTCCCGGGTTTGATTCCCGGCGGGTCAGGGATTTTCTCTGCCTCGTGATGACTGGGTGTTGTGTGATGTCCTTAGGTTAGTTAGGTTTAAGTAGTTCTAAGTTCTAGGGGACTGATGACCATAGCTGTTAAGTCCCATAGTGCTCAGAGCCATTTGGAGATCTGTCTGTAACTGAGTGATGGCGTAGACCTGTTGTGCTTCTTACTCCAGCGTTCATTCAACCAGACACACAAGTTCCATCACAGGCTTCATTGTGTGGGGTTCCATTGTAAAGAAATTGCTTTCCCCGAAAGTCGATAATATTTTTTTTTTCTTTTGTGCATTACCTTGTCACAGTACGTATGTATCATTTATTTCAACTATTCTTTATTTGTTAATACGTCATATCGTTTCTTCATTCATTTTGCTACTGTTTTATATTTTACATATATGAATATTCTGGTTTTATATTCTTGGTTAGGCTAGGAGAAGTACTGTGTCAGAGAGACAGCGAACGACTATCGATAGAGAGCGTGCGAGTTGCTGTGGTATCGTGGCCGGTTCGCGGGTAGAGAAACGTTGCAAAGTTCGGCGTCAAAGACGGTGATACGCGGAGGACAAATTAATTACATACAGTGCGTCCGCTGTGTTAGTAGGAGATCGTGCATTATTAAGCGAACAGTAAAACCTGAAAAGTATATTGAGTGTTTGCAGTGACGATTTTACATACTGCGTGAACTTGTGACAATTAGCCGTGAACCAGACACCATTGTCGTGTGGAAACACTAACTGTTAGAATTGCGTGAAAGTGGCGCAAACCAAAATGTTAAGTAAACGAACAGTGCTGTGATATGATCAAGAAACATTTATTATATCATCCAAACTGCCTTAAAGACGACGACGTAAATTGAACTCATGTTTAACTCACTGTTATAGTGATAAACACAGTTGACTGTTTTCCTGTGACAACACAGTGAAAGAACTGTGCGAAGTATTGGCATTAACCGGCTATATATCGTAAATACTAAAGACATTGCATAATTCCGACCTACCCGCAGAGCGTGATAAATAAACTTTTAATAATAAAACGTCGCGCGCGTAACGACAACGCACACACTGGAACTATTATTTTGCACCAGTGCTACCAGCTGATTTGACTACAACGGAGACGTGGACCACCGCCATAACTGGAATATTAATGAAACAGGAGCATCCATCATTATCTTCACGCCACGAACCAGGATTAACTTCACACATCGTCCGCGCGAACCACCGCTGACGTCATCCCACTGCCTGGAGCAACAGTTAAGACATTAAAAGAAAATTATTACGCTCTCTCTCATTTCAAAATTAAAGCCAATTGCAGTTAAATTATCAATTTTAAAAATACTGTCACAATGTCAAGGTTCAAATGGTTCAAATGGCTCTGAGCACTATGGGACTTAACTTCTAAGGTCATCAGTCCCCTAGAACTTAGAACTACTTAAACCTAACTAACCTAAGGACATCACACACATCCATGCCCGAGGCAGGATTCGAACCTGCGACCGTAGCGGCCGCGCAGTTCCAGACTGTAGCGCCTTTAACCGCTTGGCCACCACGGCCGGCTGTCAAGGTTCAATTTTGTTTAGTTCCAATAAATATTCTTTCCATTATTTCGTCTTGTTGACAGTGTTGAAAACCCGCCAAATTAAAGTTCAATTAATAATTTTCTTTCAAAATTCTTCTCAGACATTTTGCTGCTCATCATAATTTAATTTTAATGTTTTTGTGTAACTTCTTTTGGAGGGAGTACATATTTTATTTTTTGTACATTACAATTAGCTACCATGAAATTACGTATATTACCAATTGATGCTATACGCCATTACTGCTTGAAAACTGACCAATAGTATTTTTGCACCTATTTTCTCATTGGCTGTCAGGTTCAAAACAAAAATACGTATTTCGTGGGCATCTAGCAGATGCGCGACGTCTATGTAGGTGCCTACAATATATATATATATATATATATATATATATATATATATATATATATATATATATATATATATATATATTTTACTTTTACAGGTTTACTGGAATTATATTGACTTTAATTGTTCACTTGGCGCCCGTTAAAGTGATTTATCGCATCTATATAATAATTGTACTGAATTACCTAATTTATTTTTTTATTATGTAAACATTGGCATACCATATTTAGATTAAAATTGACGTCTTATTAATTAGCCCCACATAAGATTCTGCACGTTCTGACAAAGACTATGCCAAAACTTTTTTTTTCGTCCATGACTAACAGGGGTAGTCAGATTCCTTGTATAGGTCATGTTTTTTTTTCAGAAGTAGAGAACCAGTTTCCTTCCACCATCAGACACAACAATTACATCTCGCGATCACATAAGCTGTTTCCGCAGGGCCAGTGCCCGCAACATTTCACGTGCTGCTGCCATATCTCCGACAGTAAGTTGATGTGCTTTATCAGGAGGACAATGCGCGTCCACATAAGACAGCTGCCTCGCAACGTGCTCTTCGTGTTGTACAACTGCCCTGGCTAGCAAGACCTCCGAGATCTCTCGCCAATTGAACACGAGTGAGACACAATGATGTGGTATCTATCTCGTTGTTCCGGGACTGCAAGAACTATAGTCGAGTTGCAATAAAAGGCGCAAGATGCTTCGGAGTCTATCGCAGGTTGCTATTGGGCACCTTTATGATAGTCTGCATGCACGAATACATGTCTGTGCTACCGCCAGGGGTTTTGTACACTGTGTTTCGATGTGACTACTTCGCCACCGTTTATCGTGACGTGTGTGTTACATTTGATCTCAATATGTTATCATATATACCTGTGATGATGAACTACCTGTCACCTCAATCCTCAATAAAATGACCTTCGTCTTCAGCAGGATCCAACATTTTATTTATTTATTTATTTATTTTTTGTCGACAGTGTATATTAAGCAATCTAGAGGGATTTCGTCACAGAATGCACCTGGTTCGTCGCTGTGTTCTTGTGTGTCAGAGATTGGTGTTGTGGATATCGTGATATCCAGAAACATATGTTGAAAACTAAAGGAATGAACTATATGTACTTTCTGCAGTAAAAGTTTTAAACCAGTAGTATTCATACTGGCTAGTTATCTACCGTGAATTATATAGAATTTTCTATGAATTTTGTACTGCATTATGCTGATATAGCTTCTCCTGTGGAACACCTAGTTCACATAAAGAATTCTCTTTGTAAACAATTTTTAATTTACTTCGGCCCTTCAAGTTTTGTTGACTTCATGCCCTAACTGAATACCATTCATGCGCAAAGTATAAACATAACTTATAAAGCATTTTGTAAGACTTTCGTAATAAGATAAAATGATCTGAAAATAATAAAAATAACTATTTCTCGCCACCGTTTGTGAATGTGTTTCAAGAGAGAGATGCGGCTATAACTGGTGGAAACAGGGTGCTGTACATAACTGCGTACTAATAACATAATTTGTGAATATGACACGCAGTTCTACAGCTGGAGACCTACTTCCCACAGCATGCAATTAACAGCACGTGACATGAAATGTTTGCACACAGAAGTGTTAGCTTTGTAATGACAGAAATGCGAAGTTCCTGCTTTTCGTGGCTGTAATGACATGCACACTGTCATCAGATAACTGAGTACGCTTTTCTGTTATTTACAAGCACTCAGTGATCGTATCTAGAACTGTTTGCATGTACTGCCAGGCAATCCCACTTTCGCTACACTTCTTTGCTACTGACGCCAGAGAATTATAATTTTTCACATTTTTGACGACTGGTGTGCAGGAGTCTAAGGAGATAGCACTCTAGAGATCATCTGGCTGAGATTTTAATGTGCCTGCTGTTCTGGTAAGTGGTGGGAGCAATACCAGCAGAAGATACAGTATTAGTTACGGCAAAAACACGTCACTGAATCCAGCATGACAATTCGTGCAGAATCGATGTGCAGACAGATAAATGTAGCTCTTAAAATCGATGAATGAACAATTGTTCATCGGCCTATTCTAGTTCCGTCCACGTGTGGCATGGAGGATCGCCGAAGCAGGTAACAGTCGGTAACGAAACTGATGGTAGCAATTCAGATGGGTTTCTTACAAAGCTGCTTGCTGTTTGTCGGTTCGACATAATGATAAATGATAACATTAAAGGTACACGGCAACAGTATATTATACTGCATCTAATAAAAAAGATAGAGGTAAGTAATAGGACTGACAGAGGATACCGAAAAAGCTGAAAGAGGGGTAGCTTCTTTCCTTTGTACTGCAGTCAATAACTGAGGGAGTGTCATGAATATGATATCCGAGTATGGGCGAAATCTTTTCACGAAATTCCATTCAGTAGTTTTTCGATCCAAATGCGAAAATATTTTGTTGTCGTCCACATTCATACGGAGAAATGATCATCGTTATAAAATAGGTATCAAAGCTCTCACGGAGAGCTTTAAGAGCTAGCTCTTCCCGGGCACTGTTCGAGAGTATAACGATAGAGTAGTGTAAAAGTGGTTCGACGAACCCTCTGCGAGGCACTTAAGTGTGAATTGCAGAGTAGTCGTGTAGATGCAGACTGTGCCGGTTGTCCGCACATTTCGAATTCGCCGCGCGGCTGATCGGCTGTTGGAAACCCGATTCCGCGCCACCTGGTGTGAATGGGTAGCTTGTGGGTGCCGGCACACGACAGCCGTTGACCTGGTTCGCGGACGCGCAGCACATGAACGAACGCTGTCGGCGTGCAGAGGAGGAACGGCGATAAAAACTAACAGCACAGGCGGTGGTGCAGCTGAAGGAGTCTTGATGCCGCACTGGGTGTACGCCGGTAGTGAAGCAGACTGCGGGCGGATAATTGCTGTTGTTCAAAGGGACGAGGACTGTTTGTTGCATGAGAAGTGCCTCTAAATGCCTCTGTACTCTCGATACGAAAGCCGGCTCCGCATGTACGAGGGTTGGAACTTTACTCGTGGCAACTATTTATTTGCAGCTCGTACAAAATAGATACGTGTTTCAAAGTTTTCGTGACCTTCAAAATAGTCACCAGCATTGTGTATAACCCGTTGCCAGCGATGCGGGAGTCGTAGGACACTCTTAGCAGGGCCAGTTGTGTTGACAGTTCGAGCGGTGCGGTCTATTGCCCGACGAATTTGTAGCCAGTTTTGAAGTGAATGCCGTGAAGTGTTTCCTTCAGTTTAGTAATCGAGTTGAACTTACGAGGGCTTAAGTCAGGTGGTATAGCAGTAGGTGGTATAGCACTTAGCAGCCCTATCAGTCAAACAAAACAGTAACAGCTTGCACTATCCTGCAAAATGATGGTCAGGTCCTGCAAAAAGTTTCATCACTTCTGTCTCTATGCTGTTCATTTTTGGAACACAACCTACGACCAGCTTGGAGACAGAAGTGATGACACTTTCTGCAGGACCTGGCCATCATTTTGCATGACAGTGCTCAACCACGTACAGTGCAAGCTGTTACTGATTTGTTGCCACTATTAAAGTTCCAACCTTCGTATTTGTTTTGTGGGCGTCAACTGCAGAAATCATATACCAGGCGGCCTCCGCTTTAGAGTACCGCATCACCCCTTTAGAATTGACCAGAGTACGCAAGAGGGGTGTGAGCATGGGACTAATGTCATAATTGTCTATGTCATAGTAGTTGCCGGCTGGTATTTATTTGACGAATGCCTGTACTACGTGATGTGTGACGGATTTGTTTGTTGGATCGTGTTTGATTGTTTGCGACTGAACTGGTTTATCACACGAGAGCAAGCCCTCGCTGTTCCACTGGTTCTAGGAAGATTAACTTAATTTTACGCTTAATGAAAAAATTCTAAGATCTAATATAGTTAGTTATCTTTTGGATAAATTGAAGAGACATTAAGAGTGTACTGAATTTCCTATTTTGATCAGAGTGAGTTTTGTTTTCTGGGTTAGACTGTAGCAGTATTTTATTAATGGGCCATTTTAACATCATTTGTTCCCTTTAAAAGAACATAAATTTTCATGAAAAACTGTATTTCCTCTCTTACGTAAATTTTGAAGATTGGTGTCACTGAGGTAGCGCCTCAATGTATGTGGCATTAAAAGAACTGCGCCATGTGAGCTTTATTAAAAGCCGGCTGGAGTGGCCGTGCGGTTCTAGGCGCTTCAGTCTGGAGCCGAGCGACCGCTACGGTCGCAGGTTCGAATCCTGCCTCGGGCATGGATGTGTGTGATGTCCTTAGGTTAGTTAGGTTTAATTAGTTCTAAGTTCTAGGCGACTGATGACCTCAGAAGTTAAGTCGCATAGTGCTCAGAGCAATCTGAACCATTTTTTATTAAAAGTATTCCTAACGAATGCTTGCACAGAATTAGGTCCAATATATGTGTCTGTAAATCAACCAGTGCACATCTCCACCAATTTTTGTTTTGTTTAAATGGCAAATATCTTAAGTTTTCCGACTAGTAAAGGAGTACATGTAGATGTAGATAAGCTTCTAACGATGGAAATGTCATCTGCTGTCTGCAACATTCTCGACGTCACAGAGACCTCGAAGATAATACAGACCCACCGGTCTTGTCCTGTCAGAAATATGGCGCCTGTTTTACAAATTAGCGGCTATGCGAACCACAGATGATCAGAAAATCATATCACCGCGTCAGGTGTTGCGCCTATATGACAAATATGATGTGTCAACTTTCGTTCTCTTAGGAAGCTCCAGATACGTACATCGTGACGCTTTAAACGGAACAGGGACTTCCCTCCAGAACATACATACAGCACAGTGTCACATCTGACATCTCGTAAGGTACTGCATGGAACAACCTAAAATCCAGCCACCGCTACAAGAACTATCATCTGAAACATTGCACACGAATGAGACGTCTTCTACATTTATTCATATACTGAAATTTTCACAGCTGTATAGCGTAGACTCGGAGGTCATAACATTAGTAAGAATTTTTAAATGAAGAGGTGTCTGTTTAGTTTTGCCAATTGCAACAGTTTTTATTTTTGTTCGAGTTATAATGAACTTTGCTACAACGTTTTGAATTAATTAATCTATCAGAGTAAAAGAACATGAAAGGGAAGCAGTATTTCAGAAGAAGTTTAATCTATCCCTGAGGCTATTCACTCTGTGTACTGAGCAAGGTGTATGGATAGAGGAGATGTAAACTGTACATGGGAATTAACAAGAAAAGCTTTGTGGAAAAGAGGAATTTGTTTACGTTTGTGTAAGATCTTGTTTTTTTGAGACATCAGTCATCTGACTGGTTTGATGCGGCGCGGTACGAATTCCTCTCCTGTGGCAACCTCTTCATCTCAGTGGAGCACTTGCTACATACGTCCTCAATTATTTGTTGAGTGTATTCCAATCTCTATCTTCCTATACAGTTTTTACTTTCTCCTGCTCCCTCTAGTACCATGGAAGTTATTTCCTAATGTCTTAACAAATGCCCTGCCATCTTGGCCCTTTCTTCTTTCATTTCTTTCCTTGGTGACTCTGAGCAGAACCTCCTCATTCCTTACCTTATCAGTCCACCTAATTATTAACATTCGACTGTAGCAGCACATCTCAAGTGTTTCGATGTTTATCTGCTCTGGTTTTACGACATTCCAATGCTGTGCTCCAAACTCACATTCTCAGTAATTTCTACCTCAAATTAAGGTCTATGTCTGATATTAGTAGACTTCTTGGACAGGAATGTCCTTTTTGCCTGCACTAGTCTGCTTTTTGTGTCGTCCTTGCTCGGCCTGTCATGGGTTATTTTGCCGCCCAGGCAGCAGAATTCTTTAACTTCATCTACTTCGTGATCACCATCCTGATGTTACGTTTCTCGCTGTTCTCATTTCTTCTGCTTCTCATTACTTTCGTCTTTCTTCGACTTACTCTCAATCCATGTTCTGTACTCATTAGACCATTCTATTCAACAGATCCTGTAAATCTTCACTTTCACTGAGGATAGCAATGCCATGTGAGAATCTTATCAGTGATATCCTTTCACCTTGAATTTTAATTCCATTCTTGAACCTTTCTTTTATTTTCGTCATTGCTTCTTCGATGTATGGATTGAACAGTTAGGGCGAAAGAGTATTCCTGCGTTACACCCCTTTTTAATCCGAGCACTTCACTCTTGGTCTTCCGCTGTTATTGTTCGCTCTTGGCTCTTACACATACTGTATATTACTCATCTTTTCCCTATTTTTCTGAGATTGTCAGTCATGTGAAAAGATTGGACTGTGGAAAAATTGGGACTTTGTAGTGGCGCTATGACCGCATTTGAGCGCCCCACAAACTAAACTTCATCAAACATAAAAAATAGAACTGTAAGTGTTAGGAAGTATTTCCGGAGGTATTTGGAGTGTAGCCTTGTGCGGAAGTGAAATTGTGGACGATAAACAATACAAGTCGACGACAGAAGATCTGAAATATAGTGTTGCAGAAGAATGCTGAAGAGTAGGCGGGTTGGTAGGGTAGTTAACGAAAAGGTATTGAATCTAATAAGGTAGAAAATAAATGTGTGGCAGAACTTGACTAAAATAAAGGATCGGAATTCTAAAGCGCGGAATAATGTTTGGCAACAGAGGGAAACGTGGTCGTGGGCGGAGGGGGTGCGGGTATGGTTGGGAGTTGGTTACAATTGTTGAATAACACTTGCACAAAGTAAGCGGTTTCAAATGGCTATAGTTCACTGCAGTTATATAGAGATGCAGAAGCTTGCACAAGACAGGCAGAAATGCAGTATTGCATCAAACTAGTACAATTAGAACTGAAGACCACAACAGACGTTCATTTATCGTGGCCAGAGTAGGACCATCAGCCCCTCTTACATATAAGCGAGCGTTTACTTCAGGAAAAGTCTCAGAAGGAGAATGGTAACTAGCCTTTATCCCGTATGGGAGTGGCGGACCAAGTGCCACAGTGTCAATAAACAGTCTCAGGGACGAGTTCCCGGATCAATGCAACCTCAAAATGCTAACACTGTGCACTTACTTCCATCCTTTGATAACACGGAAGCGATGCATCGTCTCTTTCATAGCACGAAAGGCAGCACTGAGATTAATTTCAAACACTGTCGTGGTGTAGGCAGCCGTTTAAGAAGTTAGTGTAACTGCACCAACGTAATAGAAGTCAAATTTGTTAATGAAGTTTATCGTAATGAAACCGTCACAAATTGGTTCCAGAGCTGCAAACTAAAGAGAAAAATTAAGATCGTTATTTTTCAGCAAACCTGTCCGAGACTAAGAAAGACGCTCAATACAATATTGCAAAAATCTTTGGTCATATATGAGATAGCATAAAAATATCTTACGGATATCAAAGGAGATGTCCAACCCAGAGAGAATTTAATTAGGACCTCTATTATTATAGCTTAGTTAAAAACTGGCACGTGAACTTAACAGAACACAAACTGTTTATTTCCGTTGTAAAATTTTTTTCACTAATGTGAATGATATCAAAAAGTAATGTTGGTATATATTTAAGTTATCGAGTTGCGTACTGACAAGTAAATGGCCTCGATGTAGACATACATACAAAGAAATCACGTATATGTCGTCATCCTTTTATACAATTTCAGTAAAAATTTTAGGTGATGTATAGAACATGGAACCGGTCAACGATAAGGATATAAGGATATTAACAATTTGAGTTCTGTACTATGTAGTCCTACTCTAATTATCACCATTAGCACTATGGATTTATTAAAAGTGTAGAGTTTGAAAGGTACTGAGAGAAGAACGTCAACTTATTAGATCTTCATTGGTGAAAGAATTGCAAGTTGGGATAGGAAACATTTTTTTACGGGTCGGGAAGAAAAGTTGAAATGTGTAGGCTCCGCTAAAGACACCGTGCGAAAGCCCCATTTTCTCTAAGGCTGTCAATATGGCTGTAAATGAGAATCGGTCTACAACGATACAGACGTGATGATACGTGAAAAAAACCTCATACGCACAGACACCAGGATAGGGAATAACCCTAGTTTTGCGAGTGACTTTGTGAAAAAGGGCGGAGAACTGGATTAGATTTAAGCACCTTGTTGCCCTTGAGTTAGGAAAATGCACCTAAAATGTGTAAGAATTAACAATGATCAACGACAAAGAAGAAAATGGCAACGGAGACTATGCTAAAGTTGCGTAACGTGTATCCACAGGATGTGTGACCTGTAATTGGAAAAATTGTCATGATGATATCTTCATTGGCAAAAGATTTCGGATTACTCTCCCACTCGTATCTCTGGGAAGGAATTATCAAAGGGGAGGTAACTGTGAAGAAAAGATTGAATAACCAACGAATGGATAACATACTACTAATCGAAGCGTGGTAACATACAACTAATCGGAGCGTGGCATGTAAGAAGTTTGAACGTGGTACAAAAGCTAGAAAGTCAGGATAGGTAAAGGCTCAAACTAGACATAGTAGGGGTCGGTGAAGAGGAGGATTTCTGGCCGACAAATGTACGGTAATATCAATGGAAACAGAAAATCGTATAAGAGAAGTAGGATTATTGATGATTAGGCATGAAGGTCTGTGAGTAAGATACTTTGAATAGTTCAGTGATAGGATTCTTGTCATCAGAATCGAGAGCAAACAAGCGCCAACGTTAATTGTCCAGGTACACAATACGACGTTACAAGCAGATTATGAAGAGACGGACAAGGTACGTGAGAACGTTGAATACACGATGACAAAAGATTCCTGACTAGTCTGGCATTCATATCTCTGGGAGGAGTTTGCCAAGGTGGAGGCGACCATGGGAAAAAGGCTGAATAATGAACGAAAGGATAGCGTTCTACGATTCGGGCTGGGGAATGTCCGAAGTATGAACGTGGTAGGGAAGCTAGAAAATCTGAAAAGGGAAATACGAAGGCTCAGTTTAGATATAGTGGGGGTCAGTATAATGAAACGGAAATAATACAAGAATTTCTGGTCATACGAGTATAGGGTAATATCAACAGCAGAAGGAAAAGGTATAACAGGAGTAGGATTCATTATGAATGGGAAGGTGCAAGGCAGACCAGGGAATGAGTTACTGTGAACAGTTCAGTGACAGGGTGGTTCTCATCAGAATCGACAGTAAACGGGTAGTTCAGTACGTAAAGGGAGATGAAAATCTGTCATGGAGTTTGGAATGCGGTTGTAGAGGAGGGAATAGAAGAATGGTTTATGGGAGAACATAGGCTTGGTAGCAGGAATGAAATATGAGATGACTAATTGAATTCTGCAATAACTTTTAGCTAGTAATAACGAATACACTGTTCAAGAATCACAAGATGAGGAAGTATACTTGGAAAAGATCAGGTGATACGGAAAGATAGCAGTTAGATTACATCATGGTCAGCTAGAGATTCCGAAATCGGATATTACTTTGTAAGTACACAGGAGCAGATACAAGTCAGGAAAATCACCTCGCAAAGAAGTGGCACACACAAAGAAAGAAATGAAGAGATAACTCTATGTTATATGACGTTACAGGTCCTACCACAATGAACTGGTCAGTAGGTAATTCATTTTAAGAGGAATAAACATCTCTAAAAATTGAAATCACACAAGTTGGAATGAAAAACAGGGATATAAGGAAAGCAGCTGCGAAGAAACATTCTAACAGAAGAACTACTTCAGTTGGTTGACCAAAGAAGGAAATAAATTGTTCAGTGAAATTCAGGAAGAAAGAAATATTAGTCACTTAGAAATTAAATAAATAGGAAGTTCAGGGAAGCTAAGGCGAAATGGTTGCACAAAAATTATGAAGAATCGAAAAAGAAATGAATACGCGAAAGACTGACGCAGCATATAAAGAAGTCAAAACAGGCTTCGGTGAAATTAATTGAAAGAGCGATAACGCTAAGAGTGCAATGGAATTACCACTGTTAAATGCAGATGTGGAGCGGATGGGTGAGAAGAGTCCACTGAAGGACTCTACCAGGAGGAAGACCTGTCTGCTGACGTAGTCGAAGAAGAAACATGAGTCGACAGAGAGGAGATAGGGGATCCAGTATTACAATGAGAATTTAAAAGAGCTTTGGAAGACATACTATCAAGTAAGGCAGATGGAACAAATATTTAAAAGAATTTTTAAAATCATTGGGGGAAGTGGCAACAAAACGACTGTTCACGTTGGTGTGTAAAATGTATTTGACTGTCAATACACCATCAGACTTTCGAAGAAACATCATCCACACAATTCCGAAGAGAATATCAGCCTGAAAATGCGACAATTATCAGCTTGACAGCTCATGTAGTCAAGTTTCTGACAAGAATAATATACATGAGAATGGAAAAGAAAAATGATAATCTTTTAGATGACAGTCAGTTTGGCTTTGGAAAAGGTAAAGACACAAAAGAGTCAGTTCTGACGTTGCGGTTGATAGACTGTACTAAAATCAAGATATGTTCATATGATTTGTCAAGTTGGAATAAGCGTTTGACAATATAAAATGGTGCATGTTGATTGAAATTATGAAAACAATAGAGATACCCAGTAGGGAATGGCGGATAATATACAATACGTGCAAGAACCAAGAGGGAAAAATAAGACTGGAAGACCAAAATAGAAGAGTTCGTATTAAAAAGGGTATAAGACAGTGATTTAGCCTTTCGCCCCTAATATTCAGCGTGTAGATTTGAGGCAATGACGGAAATAAAAGAAAGTTTCAATAATGGGATTAAGATTCAAGTTGACAGGATAACGACCGTAAGATTCGCTGACGACATTGCTATTATCAGTGAAAGTGAAAGGGGATTAGGGGATCTGTGAAATGGAATGAACGGTATAATGAGTGCAAAATGTGGCATGAAAGTAAACTGCAAAAAGAAGAAAGTAATGAGACGTAGCAGAAATGCTACCATCAGTGAAAGAGAAAAAGGATTACGGTAGCTGTTAAATGGAATGAACGGTATAGTGAGTACAAAATGTGGCATGAAAGTAAATTGAAAAAGACGCAAGTAAGGAGACGTAGCAGAAATGAGGATAGCGAGGAACGTAACATCGGAATTGACGACCATGAAGTAGACGTAGTTAATTAATTCTGATACCTAGGGAACAAAATGGTTCAAATTGCTCTGAGCACTATGGGACTTAACTTCTTAGGTCATCAGTTCCCTAGAACTTAGAACTACTTAAACCAGACTGTAGCGCCTAGAACCGCTCGGCCACCTCGGCTGGCACCTAGGGCACAAAATATCCTATGACGGACGGAGCAAGGATGGCATAAAAAGCAGACTCGCCCTCTCATAAGCGGCTCTCCTGGCCAAGAAAAGTCCACTGGATCAAACATATACCTTAATTTGAGGCAGACATTTCTGAGAATTTACGTTTAGAGCACAGCATTGTATGACACTGAAACATGGACTTTGGGGAAACCCGAGCAGAAAAAGTCGAAACACTTGAGATGTGGTGCCATAAATGTTGAAAATAAGGTGGACTGATAAGGAATGAGGAACCTCTGCGCAGATTATGAGAGGAAAGGAATGCATGGAAAACACTGACAAGGGGATGGATAATAGGTCATCTGTTAAGACTTCAGGAAATAAGTTTCGTGCTTATAGAGCTTAAAGCTTGTAGAGGAAGGCAGGCTCACATACATACAGGAAGTAATGGACGACGTATGTTTCAACTGCTACTCTGAGATGAAAGGTTGGCACAGGAGAGGAATTCATGAAGGCCGCACCAAAACAGTCCGAAGACTGATGACTCAAAAATACACATGATATGAAGAACGTAAAAATCTAGTAACCATTATGGGTTGGAACGCTGTAATAGGGGACGTTATGTAAGAAAGGTTTAGGGGAGAATATGGGATTCGTAGTAGGAGTGAGGAGAGGGGGCAGACTAATTGAGTTCTGCAATATATTTAAGCCAGTAACAGCGAATACAGCAAAAACCAAAAGACGAGAAGGAATTCGGGAAAGATGGCTGGAGATACAGGATGGGTCCAGCTGGTCATGGTAAGACAGAAATTCCGAGGTCAGTTACTTGGTTGCAAGGTGCACCTAGGAGCGGATGTAGACTTGTATCATAATGTAGTAGTCATAGCGTAGACTGAAGTTTAAGAGAATCGTCGCTAGAATCAATGTGGATAGGTGTTTGATACTGAAGTACTAAGGAATGATGAGATAAGTTTGAAAATATCTAGTATGCAGTTCATCTGAAGAGGTATGAACGCTTCAAAAAAGGATTATCCCACGCAGAAGTTTGGACAGACAGATATGGGTACAAGGAATTTAACTACGAGGAAAGTTTGGGTAACTAAAGAAGTACTTCAATTGACGGGTGCAAGAGGGAAATAGAAAACTTCGCAGAGAATGATAGTAGTACAGCAATATAGGCCGAACTCACTTAGAAACGACATATACAGGGAGTGCAGGGAAGCCAAGGCGATATGGCTGTGAGAGAAATGGGAAGAGACAGAAAAGGATATGGTTCGGAAGGAGTGATTCAGCGTAATAGAAAAGGCAGAGGCGTCAATATCGAGAGTGCAAACGGAATTCCACTACTAAACGCAGAGGAGAAAGCAGACAGATGCAAAGAGTACATTGAGGGTCGCTACGATGGGTAGGAACTCTATGAAGACGTGATAGATGCCGAAATGGGAGTCGATATTGAAGACATAGGGGACCCAGGGCTAGAGATTAACCGAGCTTTCAAAGACTTGCATTAATGTAAGATAATATCCCTTCAGAATCTCTAAAATCATTGAGGAATGCGGCATCTAAATGGCTATTAAGGTTTGTGTTTAGAATGAATGATAAAGGGGACATACAATCAAACTTTCGGAAAAACATCGTCCACACAATTCCGAAGTTACCAAGTTCAGGTAAGTGTCAGAACTATTGTTCTGTCAGTTTAACAGATCGTCCAAATAGCCAACAAGAATAATATACAGAAGAACAAAAAAAAGGTCAAGCATCTGACAGATGACGGTCAGTTGGCCTTCCTGACCCGTCATTCTGACGTGGCGCTTCCTAAGACATAAGAATAATAGAGACACGTTGACAGAAAAACCGTTCGAGAAGTTGAAAAGATGCAAGAGGTTTCGAGAAAAATAGGAGTGAGCTATGGAGAATGAGGGATAGTATACACTATCCGACCAAACGTATCCAGACATTAATGAACGTAAATATTCTGTCTGTCCACCCTTCATCTTTTTTATGACTGTAACTCTACTGGGAACTCTTGCAATGAGGTATCTGAAATTCTGAGAAGGGCCAGCGGCCCACCTTCCTCAGGAGTGGAAACCGGAATGGTAGTGATGTTGGACACTGGGGTCTGGAGTGAAGTCGATTTTCTACCCCAGCCCAAAGGTGTACCATTACTTTCTTGTCAAGACTCTGGGTAGACCAATCCACTACAGGAACGTTATTTTCCACAAATCATCGTCTCACAGATGCTCCTTTATAATAGGGTACACTGTCATCCTGATACAATTATTGCTTCCAAACTGTTCCTGTACTGTATGCAGTACAACACACTGCAAAAATTGTTCATATGCTTCCACATTTAGCGTTTTGTTAAACTAAATAAGGGAAATACACCGTAACCATGGAAAACACACCATACTATACTTTGTACTTGGCTGTCGCCAAATCCAACCCTTCCACTGGATTGCCACAGGGCCTAACATGATTCGTCACTCTCAGTTACTCATTTTCAGTCGTCTACTATCCATAGTCGTCGCTCTTCACACCACTTCAAGCGTCTCTAAGAAATGGCTACAGAAATTATTGACTTTTGCGCAGCTGCTCGAACCCCTTTCTTTTAAACTCTCTATTCACAGTTATCGTGCTACCTGGGCTGCTGATAGCACTTTATAACCAAAAAGTAATTCCTCCGATTTCATGTGATTTCTTACAACTACCCTCCCTGTCCTCCAGTGCACTAGATCTCCCTGGGGGGGGGGGGGGGGGGGAGGGGGCTCTGAGCACTATGGGACTTAACATCTATGGTCATCAGCCTCCTAGAACGTAGAACTACTTAAACCTAACTAACATAAGGACAGCACACAACACCCAGTCATCACGAGGCAGAGAAAATCCCTGACCGCGCCGGGAATCGAACCCGGGAACCCGGGTGCGGGAAGCGAGAACGCTACCGCACGATTCCCTGGTCTCGGCTTACCTGTGGTTGCTCCTTCGTGTATCACACCTCCAACAATCTACTTGGGCAGCTTTAGAGAGACTGAAATGTCCCTGATGGATGCATTACTCCGCTGACATCCGATGACTAGTTCACGTTTGAAGTGATTGAGCTCTCCTACTGTTACTGCTTCTGTACAGACAACATAATACTCCCCACCTCTTTTCATCCTGCCGGGTCGGCATTTGTGACAGCTAGTTGTTTATGGCGCATTACATAGGGGCGTCCGCACACTTTTGACCTAGTAGTGTACCGTATGTGTGTACAACAAGAGCGAACATTAAGAATGGAAGACCAAGAACGAAACGTTCTGATTGTAGTTTTTCGTCACTAGTGTTCAAACTATATACATCGCAGAACCAATGACAGAAATAAAAAATAGTTACAAGAATGGGATGAAATTCAGGGTGAAAGGATATCCACGATAAGATTCGCTGATGACATGTCTTTCCTCGGTGAAACTGAAGAAGAACTGTTGGACATATTGAACGGAATGAAATTCTAATGAATTGGGAATACAGATTGAAAGTAAATCGAAGAGAAGTAAGAAGTAGATGAAATGAGGTAAGCAATAAACTTAGAATCAAAATTGGTGATTACGAAGTAGACCATGTTAAGAATTACTCCTATCTAGGAAGCAAAATAACACATGACCGACGAAGCTAGGAGTACATGAGAAGTCAACTATTACAGACAAGGAGACCGGGCGTTTCTCGCAAAAATAACTATGCTAGTATCAAACAAGGGACTCAATTTGAGGAAGAAATGTCTGGTAATATACGCGTGGAGCGCAGAATTGTATGATAGGGAATTATGGACTGAGAAAAAACCGAAAAGATGTAGAACACAAGTGTCTGTGAGGTGATCGCATGGAAGGATGTTGAAAATGAAGTGAACCGATAAGGAATGAAGAGGTTCTCTTCAGAATCAGCGCAGAACGAGACACGCAGAAAACACCGAAAGAAAGAGGCGACAAGATGATACGACGTGTATTAGTAAAGCAAGGAATAATTTCGATAGCAACAGAGGGAGTTAAAGTTTGTAATAACTGTAGAAGAAGACAGATTGGAATAAATATTTTGGCGGAAGTAGTTGGATGAATGATTTTTCAATATGTAGAGACATACAAAGTCCAGTGAAGAACTATTGAAAAGAAAATAGCGCCTTGTGTGCTGTAAGTTTCATAAAAATATTTGCATTTATAATTTTTTATAATAATAATAATAATAATAATGATGATGATGATAATAAACTTACAAGGAAAATACCAAGCCACAGAAAAAAAGCGGAGATAATCAGCAACACTCCTGTCCATCCGTGTAAGACGTACTGCTGCTCCTTCGCTGAAAATAAAGGCCGTTAAATTAGCATATGTTATTAAACTTGACAGATGTTGGGTGAAGAAAGGAGGGAAAACAAATTGCATTACAGTAGGAGCATGTTCACTAGTCTGCACTTAACATACACATCACAGTAACTCACCTTCGGAGTAATGGCTAGATAATTTTCAAATTCTGATCAGTTTTTATGCTTTTCCTTTTCTTTGTGTTCTCGATTTGGAATAAGAGTTGCTCAGGTTACCTTCCATTTCGGAAACCTGTTGCTCTCAGTGACTGTTATACTGACTTGTAAATTATAGATTGCAGCGACCAATCCTTTTCTTAAATTTTATTGTGCAGATCTAGATTTCGCCTAGAAGCTAGTCATTCTCAATGCACTATTATTTTTTGCTCAATGCATGTAATGCCTGTTGGTCGGACTTCATCCACAGTGTCCGCCCCCATAGCTGAGAGGTCAGCGTGACGGATTTCCGTCCTACGGGCCCGGGTTCGATTCCTTGCTGGGTCGGGGATTTTCTCCGCTCAGGGACTGGGTGTTATGCTGTTTTCATCATCATTTCATCCCCATTCGGCGCACAGGTCGCCCAATGTGGCGTCGAATGTAATAAGACCTGCACCAAGGCAGCCGGACCTTTCCATGCTTTCATGCACAGTTCATTGAATACTGTATTCAATGAATTGTGGATTAAGCCCGACCAACAGGCATTACATGCTTTGAGCGGAAGTAATAGTGCATTGAAAATGGCTAGCTTCGAGCCGAAATCGTAATCTGCACAATAAAATTTAAAAAGGACGACTGATCGCTGCAATCTATAATTTATGAGTTGCTGTTCGTTTTGCGTTCCATCTGGGAAGTGATATGGATCACCTGCCGAAATATCCTCATTAACAGAAAAACCTTAAGCTTTTAGACTGAGATATAGAGTGAAACGCAACTTCTCTCACGTAGAAGTTATGTAATTTTTTTAAAATGTTTACAGAATTGAGTGAAATGAACAATTAAATTCGGAATACTGCCACACAGCTGGTCCTGTATTTATAGAGTTTTACACACCATTGGGATAAGACGAACACTGATTTTGAAGGGGATATCCCTTTATAAAAGTGGAGAAAGGGATAATGTAATCAATTTTAGACCTATTTGTCGGATCACGTGCTTCGATAAATGCCGATGTGATAAGGAATACCACTCAATCCATGATAAGAAGAGTGCAGCACTGCACTGATTCCAATGGTCATCACTTCGAACACCTTCTGTCAATGAACGTTCATGCCACCTTTCTGACCTTCGTTGACCTTCAAAGACCTTACTGTTGCACATCAGTGGATTCGATTCGATAGCCGCTGTCAGAAACTACGTAGCAAACTACAGCATCCGATTTAAAAAAACAAAGTTGACCTTCATATTTCTAACGGGACCCCACCTAGCAACAAAAAAGCCAACGTCTTATTATGACCCCCGTTGTCCCATCCAACATTTGTCCCACAAAGGTTTCAGCTACTATCATACTTTCGGAGTTATTCTAGGTGACAGTAGTTAATGACTCACCCTGTATAATGACTAGTCCACGTTTGAAGTCACTGAGCTCCCCCGAGCGACCCATTCTGCTGTTACTGCGTCTCTACTGAAAACACATAGACCCCTTCTTTCATACTGGGCGGTCACCTGTCGCGACATCTATCGGTGAATTCCACCTGACATATGGCTGTCCGAATATGTTCGATCAGATAGTAAACATCTTTCCAAAACAATGGCGGAAGATGTCCTCACTTCATGGTACCTAGATACTTGCAAGTGATTGTAAATCTTGTCAGTATGGGCATGAGATTCATTGCTGGAAATGATGCGATTCCTGTCGCTAGCAGTCTATGCTTCCTTGGTACGCCATCGCTCTGTATTAGCTGTTGCTTGGAAAGACGTAACGGTAGTACAGTTTTTGTTAGTCTCAGATCAGCGGTGTGGGATTCTATGGAGTTGCTTAGTGAATCCATTACATGTATGTCAATTGTGAGTGCACATCGGACCGGTCTAAAATTTCATTCTAGAAACATCCCCCAGGCTGTGGCTAAGCCATGTCTCCGCAATATCCTTTCTTCCAGGAGTGCTAGTTCTGCAAGGTTTGCAGGAGAGCTTTTGTGAAGTTTGGAAGGTAGGCGACGAGGTACTCGCGGAATTAAAGCTGTGAGGACGGGGCGTGAGTCATGCTTGGGTAGCTCAGTTGGTAGAGCACTTGCCCGCGAAAGGCAAAGGTCCCGAGTTCGAGGCTCGGTCCGACACACAGTTTTAATCTCCCAGGAAGTTTCGTATCAGCGCACAATCCGCTGTAGAGTGAAAATTTCGTTCAATATGGCTATTGTCTCTTCATATTAGGACTCTTATGACTTCCCCTAAATTTCCATCCAGTCCAACATCGAGCCAGTGTCGCACCCCAACGCCCAACATGCCTGAGTATTGCACGATTACATCTGTATGTCACGTACAGAGACACAGTGCTGCCCCTTTCAAATTCCGTCAAATGCTGATAACGACGTCTCATGTGAGCACATCTCATTCTTCGTAGTCCCCCTCAGTGTTCGACAACCTTCAGTGACAACCCATACTTCTTATAATTGCACTTTTTCAAGCCTAGCAACATGGTCACTTGGTCACAGCACTAATGCATCTCTAGTCATTTCTACAACGGTTGATGGCAAACAAGGACCATTTCTTCTACGTACTAATTTCTGTTTTTTACTTTTATTTGTTGTCAGTCAGTGACTATCTAGACAATCGTACTGCAGCTGGCAAACTCATGCAATCACGGAAGAGCCTGAAGTCCTCTTCCGCCTTGCTTCAGTTGCCTACCTCACTGTCTTTCAGTATTGGAACCACGACTTATGCATTACAAACGTGTTGATGGTTGTCAGACTTGGACAGACTGTGTCCAATGATCCCTTATTTGAGTTGGGGTACTCTCGAACTTTCTTATTCCTCTTTGATGACGAAGTGACTACTTTCACACCAACATTCGTAGCTGTCAGTTCTAGTGTAAAGAGACAAATAACATTTTGACCCAAAATGAAAATCCATTTCGAAATATTTATATGGTTATAAATATCAGCTTCCTAAATACTTTTTCTGGCGCATGTGCGGGGTTACATAGCTGACGGTTTCATGAATTTTTATTTAATTATTAATGTAGTAATTTAAAGCACGTTAACTTTTTGTACATTCATCTTCAATTTCAGATATACGGTAAACTAAAGAAAGCTACAAATCATAGCGAAAAAATAGCCATGCTAGACAGTGGTGGAATCACGAAAAAAACCGTGGAAGAAGTGTAGGTGTATCCCGGTAGAAAAATGATGGAAGAAAGCAAACAAGGGGGATTAATATTTATTGTCCCGTCAGTGTAGACTTGGAAGACGTGACCTTACCTCACGAGAGCCAGTCCAGCACCTTCAGCACTCCGCTGTCTCAGACGGTGAAAAGTGTCTCATAAAAGTTCACTATTCGTGTGCGTGTGAATATGTTGCGGGGAAACAATTTTCTTAAGGCTATGGCTTTGTACTGCTACAAACTTACAACAACAATTAACACCGGAATTGGACTCTCTAGAGGTTTCTGAATTAGAGAAAAACGACGTAGCCAACAATGAGTCCAAACGCGACTCTGATAGGTTTCTGACTGTAAGAGTTTCCTCTCAGGTGTCGTTTAATAATAATAATAATAATAATAATAGTAATAATTGTTATCACTATTACTGAAAAACTCTAGCGGTGAGAAAAGGAGATGTTTAAAGGTAATATAGAATACTTTTCCTACGTTCTACCTTCTGGAAGGTTCCTGAAAGTATCAGATTAGTATTTATGAAATATATATAATTCCGTTCGTTAATAGTTAAGTGTTACAACGGCAAATGATCATTTAAAACGCTTGTAACGCAATCCAGTAATATTTTAATCACGTGATGCAATTGTGATGCAAAGTGTCTTTTTTTAGATTTCATTGATAGTCGGGGTGAGTAAGAAAGATTAATCTAATTGAGAGTTGCAGAAATGAGATTAGCGAGAAACGTATCGAAATTGGGGCCACTTAGGAGGTGAAATGAAGGAATCTTTCTATCTAGGAAGCAAAGTAGCACATGACGGAGGCGCATGGCAGATATACAAACAAGACTAGCACAAGTAAAGACGGTATTGCTGATCAAAAGAAGTCGTATCACACATGAGTCTTAGTTGTTAGGGTAAAATTCCGACGTTGTACTTCCGAACCCACCGTTGTACGGAAGCGAATCATGGACTGTGAGGAAGCAGGAAAAGAAGATAATCTAATCGTTTAAGAAGTGGTACTACAGAAGGAAGTTCTCCACAGAACCTGTCAGGACAGCAACACACGGAAAGCGTTGCCAAGGAGGAAGGAGAGAATGACAGAATCTGTGTTAAGACGTCAATGAGTGAGAGCTATAGCGCCTAAAGGCTTCAAGTGCTGCTTTGCGATGAAGAGGTTGGCCTAGGTGAGCAATTCGCGACGGGACTCATGAAGTCATGACTATACTAAATAATGAGGATTTGTGTTAAACGGAATTTAATCGCTTAGTGTGGTTTGAACCGGGATACATTGGTGGCAACCGCTAGCTCAGAACATCAGTATTTTTGGCAGAGGCCGTGGCCGTTACGCAAGTTCTCCAGTTCTTTCAGCTGCTTGGACTGAACGAGGTACTGACCACATGTGACTTATTAAGCCCTATAGGATGTTAACACCCCAACAATATGGACAGACAACGTCTATGTCCTAAAAATTATAAATTAAAGATAAAAAACCACACACGGGCGTCCTTGCCAAAGACGAATCGCACCATAGGCGTATAATGACTACGAACAAGAGTGAATGCGAACACAATGACAAAGGGGCACCCGGCCGTTGTGGCCGAACGGTTCTAGGCGCTTCAGTCCGGAACCGCGGCCCGCCGGCGTGGCCTAGCGGTTCTAGGCGCTTCAGTCTGGAACCGCGCGACCGCAGGTTCGAACTCTGCCTCAGGCATGGATGTGTGTGATGTCCTTAGGTTAGTTAGGTTTAAGTAGTTCTAAGTTCTAGGGAACTGATGACCTCAGATGTTGAGTCCCACAGTGCTCAGAGCCATTTGATTTGAACCGGAACCGCGCTGCTGCTATGGTCGCAGGTTCGTATCCTGCTTCGGGCATGGGTGTTTGAGATGTCATTAGGTTAGTTAGGTTTAAGTCGTTCTAAGTCTAGGGGACTGATGACCTAAGATATTAAATCCCACCCACAGTGCTTGGAGCCATTTGAACCATTTTTGACGAAGGGGCCGCCGTTACGACGAATGATAACTTCAAAACGTTGTGGCTTATCGATTTTGCAAGCGGTAGACGATACGTAACGCACATATTAAGAATGCACTTTCACTACGAAAAATTACCCAGTTATCTCATTAGCATAGGCTTCAGAGGAACTCTTGCGAGTGCTGTAGTGAGCAGCAAGTAATTTTGTTCTTAAAACATTTGCTACTAGCATCATAAAATGCAGCAACTTAGATATTCAACAAGGTCTTTTATTCTATTTTTATTTTCTCTAAAAGAAGACTGTGACCGTCACATATTGCCATGCAACTGCGTGTCAGGCGACAGTAAGGATCTACGTATCCTTTAATATTTACCTTACAGACTCCACAATATTAAAGGAAGACTACGTAGCAATTTCGTTTCAGAACAAATTACTCTACAGGTTCTACTCTGCACCTTTCTATGCTCAACAATAGAATATTTGTCGCCTGTTACCTAGATGTGTTATTATAATCAGTTATCAGATGTTAAGTGCTTTGAACTTCATTAATAATCATCAAATGTTCAACTATGAAATAAGATGCGCGGCACCAAAGATTTCATTGCATTCATTCCCGTGGCAGTGATAGATTTTACTGTATCTCTGACGACATCCGTAAGTTTGGAAGTGATGAGTAAGATCCTTTTTCACTAAGATCAATGCTTGAGTCACTCTGTGTTATACGTTCTGGTGGCTCATTCGATAGACTGTGAGCGGCAAGTATTCAGATCAGATACAGCATACAGTTTTGTCACAAATGGTCGAGATCTATGTAACTGGCAGAACACTGGAACCACACACCGCCACAGTAAATGCATATACTTATTAAACAAATTATACAAAGATATACTTGGCACTAAATATCTAGCCGTGTTAAGGCCCCTGTGGCACCGCACAGCCAGTGGAGTCGCAAACGGCCCGTGCTGTGTTTCGGCAGCGCCACGCGCCTGACCCCGTTCTCATACAGGCGGCCAACAGCGGACGCAGCCGACACTCGATACCCGCTAAACTCTGCTCGCACATTCTCCGCTCCGCTGTTTACGTCGCAGCGTCCCAGCTGTGGCACGAGCGTTCGCCAGCGGCCCCAATTGTAAGGCAGATGAGAGCTACGAGCCCTTACCGTTTCTAGTGCACAGCTGGCCATTAAAGCTGCAAACCATCAAACGGCATGCAACAGATTTCAAGCATGCGTGAAACGTGGTACTTTCTTGGAAGTGCGTTTATTTCCATTTCAACGTAGCAGCACATAATAGTTAGAAGTAATGCAAACTACGCTCTGTACACAGGGTGATTTCGCTGCCCCTACCTATGAGTTTTACGCAACCCGCAACGCCTTCAGTTACCATGTGCAACTACTGCATCAAAGGTGATGTATATAAATTTGTTCTTCTTTAATAACTGGAAAACTGTAGCCTCCAGCGAAAACGTATGCCAATAGGAAACATGACTACAGTCCCCTTCTGACTGAACACACCGACTCCAACGGTGTTTCCGCTATTGGAAACATTCCTGGAAATTTTATTCCTGAAGTGTATTGAGGACGCTCTCCGTATTTGCCTGGATGTCTTCAATCGAGTCAAATCGCTTCCCTTTTAGAGAAAATTTCAGTTTAGGAAACAGGCAGAAGTCCGCACGGGCTAAATCAGGAGAATATGATGATTGTAGAAGCACAGGAATTTTGAAGTTGGTCAAAAATTCAACGATGGAGAATTCACGATGAAAATGGTTCAAATGGCTCTGAGCACTATGGGACTTAACATCTATGGTCATCAGTCCCATAGAACTTAGAACTACTTAAACCTAACCAACCTAAAGACATCACACAACACCCAGTCATCACGAGGCAGAGAAAATCCCTGACCCCGCCGGGAATCGAACCCGGGAACCCGGGCGTGGGAAGCGAGAACGCTACCGCACGACCACGAGCTGCGGACGATTTCACGATGAGTTGGAGCATTTCATAGTGTAGCACCCAACTCCTGTCCCTCTACAATGCAGGTCTTTTCTTCCGCACCTTTTCGTGCAAACGCTCAAGGACACAATTGTAGTATTCGTGATTAATTTTCTGTCCTCCAGGGGTAAATCCATGATGCACAATACCGGTAGAATCGAAAAAAATCGCCAACATTGTCTTCACCTCCGACCGACTTTGCCGTGCTTTTTTCGGTCGTGGTGAACCTGGAATGTTCCACTGCGAAGACTGCACTTTGGTTTCACGATCATATCTATATACGCACGATTCGTCACCTGTAATTACCCTATTTAAAAAATCTGGGTCATTTCTAGTCTGATTAATCAGTTGTTGGCACTCTTCAAGTCGGTATTGTCTCTGGTCAGTTGACAACACTTTTGGAGATCATTTTGCGGACACTCGACGTATGTTAAGATCGTCAGTAAAAATTGACTGAACTGCCTAAAATCTTAAATTAAGTTCATCAGCCATCTCCCTATTTGTAAGTCTACGATCAGAGCACACTAAGTCGCGAACTTCCACATTTTCATTCTTTTTGAGGTGGAAGGACAGCCGCATCGTGGTTCATCTTCAAATGATTCGCGGCCATTTTTAAATCTGTTAAACCAGACAGAAACATTTTATTGGTTCATACAATTACCTCCAAAAGCTGTTTTTAATAGTTCGTAAGTCTCAGAAGCTGATTTCCCGGTTTTAATAAAAATTTCACACAAACTCATTGTTCCGTTTTTATGTCCATTTTCACGCAGACAGAATCCGGCAACAAGCCCTAACAGACACTCACTCAACCAGGTACCACAACGAACTGAATAAAGGAAATGCAGTTTCCTGTCAGAGGGAATTCAAGGACAAGGCAATGACGCATTCACCACCGTCCGTGTACAGGCCCGCCAAAACAGTAAGCAGTAGCGGATCCATTCTTAAAACTTTCCAATCACACCTCATAGTTTGCGTGAACTTGGATGTACTAGCCATCCTAAAAGCACGATACTGACGAAGGCTGTAGTTATTAGTCTGCAAATGAACGAAATACAGATGTAACATTGTTTCACCCAGTGTAGAAACATACACAAATATGCAAATATGTGTACATATACATATAGATACACATCTTCAGATATATACATGTAAACACACACAAACACTAACATGCACACATACTCTCTCTCTCTCTCTCTCTCTCTCTCTCTCTCTCTCTCACACACACACACACACACAAACACACACACACACACACACACACACACACACACACACAAACTTCGTATGTATGCACATATATATAAGAGCATGCTGAAGAGGGGGGTGTCGAGGTCCGTATACATGACACTGATTAGACCTCTGGTCACGTACGCAGCTCCAGTCTGGGGATATGCATATGCAGCTCCTACACGACTGCGCCGCCTGCAGGTAATACAGAACAAAGTGCTACGAATCATTAGCAACGCTCCACGCTACACACGCAACGTGGATCTTCACCAACAATACCGCCTATATACCCTCAAGGAAGTATTCAAAAAACACACCACACGACTTTACAGGAACTCGAGACACTCGAACAATACTTTCATCCTCACTCTGGGAAACTACGATCACAACTACAGGTGGAAGCACAAGCGGCCAAAGACACTACTAGCTAGGACATAGCCACCCATGGTAAACTAACATACACAAAGAAACGAAAAACGTCGACAAGCCCCTGCACATCAGCAACACTGATTGGTAATTACCAGCTGCTATTAGAGCCGACCAAAATGCCACAGCAGGGACACCGACGAGCTCGCCCACTGACGCACAAACAAACCGCCAACATTACCTTACACTGTGCATCCGATATACGACGTATCTGACACAAAAACGATAGTAAACCTAACTGTTGCAGGTTGCTGACGCTGAAGAGAGCTCTTCACCGGCACCCAGCGCCAGCCTCCGAGCAACACAACCGCACAACGTCAAAGGTATCGACATGCATGATACCCACTACTTACAAAGCCTACCCTTGCACAAGCTATTGCAGGCAGCAAGACATCCGCTACTGCTCTTACCACTCGACCTAACTATCGCAGAGGTTTTTTTTCCGCTTGGCTCTTGCCTTGGCACTTTTTTACCTCTTCCCTTCAGACCACTACCCTTCGTTCGACTTCGACCCAATCTATCTCCAGATGAGCGCGTATTAATGGTTAACCTTAACCAGACGTACGCAAACATCGCAGTGCCCACATCCTGCGACACCTCACTTTAGTGAATACTGACCCCTATGCAGAGATGGCAGTAGACCGATTGAGTTGGCCATCATGCCGGTGTGGGCGTGGAGGGGCTCCACCTCTTTTTGAAAATGACTAATAACCCTGAATTATTTATGTAAAAGCTCTTAAAGCGAACGTTCTAACATTCTTTATTCTTCGTATCTATATATTTGCAACTCTCTGACGCTAGAGGGCTCCAAGCTGTAGTGTGTAACATGGCAGTGTGTAAAGTAACTATGTCGGTGCGTGAGAAGCAGCATGCTGTAATCGAGTTCTCGATTTCGTAGCATTCGTCCACACACCGAGCACCCTCTCCTGCGGCAAGACAATGTTGTTGTCCTCAAACAGTTGCCTCAGATTTTTATGGTAGGATACACTATGCATTTGATACACACAACCATCATCTCCGATGTCTTCCTCTTTTGTGCACAGTACACATGCTGCAGAATGTATTCACTTCCTTCCGCAATTTGCGTTTTCTCAAGCGCAGTAACGTGACAACATACTATCTACAAAGCACAAATCACATACCGTAACCCCACCTCAGGGTACTTCACTGTTGGCAGTACTCATGACAGCAGGCAAGGTTCTCCAGGGATTACTCGTTTCCATTCACACACTGCCCAGTGTTGTCACTCTTTACTCTAACCCAACCATCACTTAGCGCTGAACTACAGAAATTTGTGACTTACGAGGAGCTCCTCGACCATTGTACCTCATTCTTTATAACTCCCTTCCCAAATCCCGTGTGCTGCCTGGACTGCTGGTAGCATTGTGGAGCTCGCAAGAGATTCCTCCCACTGATATAATGCGATTTCTTACAGTCACCCTCCGCAACGCCGGACGGTCTCTTTCCGACAGTATACTAGGTCTGCCAGGTGATGATTTATCTGTGGTCGCTCCTCGGCGTTTCCACTTCACAATCACACGAGCAACAGGCGACATGGGCAACTTTAGAGGGTTAAAATGTTTCTGAAGGATTTGTTACTCATGTGACATCCAGTGACTAGTCCCCATTCGAAGTCTCTGAGGTTTCCTGATCCACCCACTCTGCTCTTACTGCTTCTTTAGTGACAATGCCGCACGCCTCCTATTACACTGGCGGGTCCGCCTCTCGTGACACTCAGAGCTCCGTTTCACATTACATAGGGATGCTCGAATATTTTGGACCAGATAGTGTATATTTGACGGCGGTAAAATCTTATACATTATGGGGTGTCATTCTTTGGGAATAGTTAATCGAGAGGCAAGAACTGTTTTAGACGAGCTTGATTTTGTGATGGCAAAATGCTTCAACTGTATTGGGTTCAATAGCACGGACTGCCTATGGTTTAGAACGGATAAAAGTTCATTTCAGGAAAGTGATATGAGAGGAAGACAGTTTTGATTTCTTCACGTCCTCTCTTCTTTGCATCGGGCTTTCTGTGCCAATACGTTTGCGAAGAACGGGGGCATTATAAAGGTAACCTCCTGTCATGTGTGCCAGCCAATAAACACACATGAAGAAAACTTTTGCATCACCCCAGTTCCCAGAGCTCCTGAAGATAGAAGTAGACTGTGGATATTGTACCACAGACACAGTCACTTGGCTGTTCACAAATGTCACTAAACCCACCCAAAGATTTAAATAACCATGTATGAGCAGCGCCTATTAGACAGAAGGGGTCCGACAACCAATCAGTTTCAGTCATTCCACCAGGTAGGAGGTGCACGGCTCGTGTTGTCTGTAGTTCAACCATGCCTAGACGGTCAATACCTCGGTTCGACCGCGTCCGCATTGTTACTTTGTGCCAGAAAGGGCTCTCATCAAAGGAAATGTCCAGGCGTCTCGGAGTCAATCTAACCGATGTTGTTCGAATATCAAGGAGATACAGAGAGACATGTCTCGCTCAGACCGCCCAAGGGCTACTACTGCAGTGGATTACCACTACCTACGGATTATGGCTCGGAAGAACCCTGACAGCAACACGCCACCATGTTGAATAATGCTTTTCGTGCAGCCAGGACTCGAACTGTGTGTAATAGGCGGCATGATACGCAACTTCACTCCCGACGTCCATGGCGAGGTTTATCTTTGCAATCACGACACCATGCAGCGAGGTACAGATGGGGCCAACAACACGCCGGGACCGCTCAGGATTGGCATCACGTTCTCTTCACCCATGAGTGTCGCATATGCCTTCAACCAGACAATCGTCGGAGACGTGTTTGGAGGCAACCTGGTCAGGCTGAACGCCTTAGACACACTGCCCAGCGAGTGTAGCAAGGAGGAGGGTATTTGCTGTTTTTGGGTGGCATTATGTGGGGCCGACGTACGCCGCTGGTGGTCATGGAAGACGCCGTAACGGCTGTACGATACGTGACTGCCATCCTCCGACCGATAGTGCAACCATATCGGCAGCATATTGGCTAGGCCATCGTCTTCATGGACGACAATTCGCGACCCCATGGCGCGCATCTTGTGAATGATTTCCTTCAGGATAACGACATCGCTCGGCTAGAGTGGCCAGCATGTTTTCCAGACATGAACCCTATAGAACATGCCTGGGATAGATTGAAAAGGGCTGTTTATGGACGACGGGACCCACCAACCAGTCTGAGGAACCTACGCCGAATCGCTGTTGATGAGTGCCTTGATGAACTTGTGAATGGTATGCCACGACGATTACAGGCATGCATCAATTCAAGAGGACGTGTTGCTGGGTATTAGAGGTACCGGTGTCTACAGCAATCGGGACCATCACCTGTGAAGGTCTTGTTGTATGGTGGTTCAAAAATGGTTCAAATGGCTCTGAGCACTATGGGACTCAACTGCTGAGGTCATTAGTCCCCTAGAACTTAGAACTAGTTAAACCTAACTAACCTAAGGACAACACACATCCATGCCCGAGGCAGGATTCGAACCTGCGACCGTAGCGGTCTTGCGGTTCCAGACTGCAGCGCCTTTAATCGCACGGCCACTTCGGCCGGCGTTGTATGGTGGTACAACATGCAATGTGTGGTTTTCATGAGCAATAGAAATGGCGGAAATCATGTGTTTATAAATCTGTGTTCCAATTTTCTGTACAGGTTCGTAAACTTTAGCAACACGGGTGATGCAAAACATTGTTGATGTGTGTACATCTCTTCGTGCAGTGCAGGGTCAGCCAGTTGCCACGCCGTTTTTGTCCATGGATGCCGACTATACACAATACTGTGCCATACAGTAATGAGAATGTGTGAGGACGGCAGAAAACGGGCGACCTATACCAGTTACGGTCGTGTGCTGGCGGCACTGGTGTCGGATCCACAGTGTCTACGGTGAGTATCGCAGCTGAGGAGGAAAGCATATCAGACTGGTCAGACACTTCAGGAGCTGCTGCAGGTTTTGGGTTGCGAGTAGAATGGTGGACAAGAAATGATGTTTATTAATGGGTATTCTGAATTTAAAACATTACTGTCCGATGGAAGCAACACATATGCGTCATTCCAAGAAAGAGAGAATGCAGAACTCCACATTTAGCGCCTTTCAGTGTGTTCTATTCTCTGCGGCTGCGAACATTCGGGAAAGATGTCATATTAATGCTACGTTAAACCGTGTTCTTGTTCCAAACAGCATAACTTGACTAGTTCTGGACCCCAGCTGGTTTTTGAAAAGCGTTTTAAAGGTGAAGCTTTTTAGTTGTTATCTAATGTTTATTTTTATTTTGCGTCATCGGTCTTGTTACTGATTTGATACTGCCGGCCATGCCTTCCTCTTCTGTGTGATCTTAGAGTGGTTCTTGCATCAAATACCCTCAATTATTTGTACGATACGTTCAAATTTCAGATATCTAGCCACACATTCACAATCGTTTCGCAAACGGCTCATATGTAAATCCATGTTTACTGGAAAGGTTTTTCTTCTATTATTGTATATTTTCGTCCTGGTCAATTTTCGCTGCTCATTATTATACGTTTCGTATACCACACTAAGTCGATTGTACGTAGAATGCGGCTCAAATTGTCGGCGTAACGTGATTCTTTGTACCCTTGTGGTCAACATGGAAGAGTGTAGTGCTATTTCTCAAAAACTTCCATGATCTGTAGAAATTATTATTGATAGCTGGCAAGCTATAACCACACGTTCCTTTGATCTTAATATGATTTTCAATAAACAAACAATGGCTTTCAGTTAAAGTAACCTATGTGCACCGAAATATGATCTATACGATACGTTGAACTTAATAGACAAATTTATTTTTTGTTAATCAAAATCTGCTCGAATATATTTTACAATGAGAATTTGAGACTAGAGATATATGTTGCAGAGAAAATACTTACAGAGGAAAAGTTGGAATTTGTAGGCGTAGAGACATCGAACAATGGGCGTTATCTCTGAAAAGAAAAGAAAGGATGACAGAGATTTGATATGTCTTGCAACATGTGCACAACAAACAAAAGTGTAATGTTTAAGTGATAGAAACAGCATAAAGCTACGCAGATGAATGAGAGCACTTTTAGTAGGAATCCTGATCGAACGACACGGTTCTGAGTTCCATTACCGAAAACCATAAGCATTAGTTTGAGGACGTTTATTACATCATACATTCCGGTGCAAAAGCGGAAGAATTATTCTCGAGTTGGCTTACAGGTTGCATCTTAATGATTATCCTCCAAAAAAATCTATTGCGGCACTGCTTGTATAATAAGGTAAGAAGGTACGGAAATGTAGCTCAGATCAGTTTGTCTCTGAGAAAATCTTTCAGTTTCCTTTTTTTTTTTTTCAATGTTGTTTCTTCCCTCCTTGCAAACAACCCACGACCAGTCATCGGCGCTTACAGGAATTATCTGGTGAGCACCTTGGCGTGTAGTCTCCACGAACTGTTAGTAGGAGCTATCCGCTGTGCTGCAAGATTCTCTGTGTGATATACATAACGAGTCAAAAAGGACTTTATAACTTTGGAATGATGTAGAAATTTATTGAGAAAACTTACAGAATCGGTAGATGTCGCATTTTGTAGCAAACAACCTCAAGTTTCACACAAAAGTGTCAAGGGTCATTTTTCTTCGATGTGACTTACATTTGTGATGCGGCAAACATTCCACCGATAATCAAATTCTTCCCACCCTTTTTGAGGCAAATCGGGTGTATCCTGTGTAATGGCAGCGTAGATTCGACTTTTCAGGTCAGCTAAATTGTTTGGTAGAGAAGGAACATACAAGAGGTATTTAATGAAACCCCAGAGGATGAACTCCAGAGGTGTGAAGTAGGGGAGCGAGGTGGCCATGCGACAGGCCTTTCATGGCCAATCCACCGATCTGGGAAGCTCTGCTCTGGCGCTTCTGTTAGCAGAATGGGCTATTGATCAACTGCATGAATCAATCTTGAGGTTGTTTGCTAGAAAATGACGCATATGTCGATTCTGTAAGTTCCGTCAGTAAATTTCTGTATAATTTCAAAGTTGTAACATCCTGTGTTGTTTTATGATTGAGTTAATCGCAGTTTTATTTAAAAAGTTTACTGGTTCCAACCTGGCTTGTTTACATTGCTAAGACTGTTTTTGTTGGAGATATTTGGGGCGGTTTTTCTGCTTTCGCTCTATCGAGTTCGAGCCCTATTGATAATTTATGAACATTTTATGAGCTGGTTATTTGTGATTTATTTTGTACTCAGGATTAATTTAAGTTGCTTGGGCACTTTAATGAGACAGCCGCTTCTAGTTTATGAGAATTCTAACAGTGATCTTCTGATTTACGTAAGTATCGTATGACAGTTCACGATACTCATATTTCAGGTCTCCAGCCGGAACATATCGTCATCTGGATACAATATATGGCGGGTTAGCGCGACGGATTACCCACCTGATGATGGCGGCCAGGTGGACCGCCGAAATATTGTGTCCAGATGACGATATGTTCCAGCTGCAGACTCGACATGAGAGAGTTTACGGAACCACATAATAGTTCAAATTTTTTTTTTTACAGCTGCATATTGCCCGTTGTCATCTGGTGTCAACCAAATGTTTGTTGATATTCTTTTCGCTAGGCAATATTGCGGGTATTTCGATTACCGGCATTTGAAGCCGACTGCAGAACGATTCTACTGTCGAAAATGTACACTGGTGTCCAAAATTAAATCAACAAACCTCTGTTTCCCCGTACTTTGTCTAATTCACGATACAACTGCATAAACAGCAGATGTCATTACGATCGTGTTCTGCACGGAAGATGGCATTCGATCAACGGGCAACCAGACCAACAATGACGTCTGGACACCTGTCAAGCGGGGTAGTGTTTGCGGGACAGTCCCACATGCACAATCGCTGTGTACACATTCACAGACGATGCAGTATGGCACAAAGAAGACGCCCACAGATTCTGTGCTGTGGAAGGCCACATAAAGAATGGAAGCAGGAGAGTCGCAAACTGACGTGGTCCGATGGCTTAATGTAACTCGTTTCTCGAATGAGGCGACAATTTATAGAGATCGAAACTGCATCCCTGAGCCCAGGGCAGGACAGACCACGTGTCACATCAGAAACAGGGGATCGTTATTTGGTTGTACGGGCACGATCCTACCGCCTTAGTACTGCACTGCAACTGTTATCTGACCTCGCAGCACCCCATGGACATATTGTATCGAGGGAAACGGTGTACAGAAGGCAGCAGCTGAGTGGTCTTTATTGTTGGACACCTGCTGTCTGTTTACCTCTTGCGTATCTTCACAGACGGAAACATCTAGAGTGGAGCCATCAATATGCCATTAGGGCGGTCTAACAGTTTGCCAATGCTCTTTTCACATATGAGTCCCGGTTTGGTCTAGAGAGTGATTCTCAACAGATTTGCATCTGGAGCACACGTGGAACACAGTTTCGAAAGAGAAGGATCCCTAAAGGTGTGGGCAGGGATTTTAAGGTGAATCAGAAAGACTTAACTGCTGTCAGTTACTGTGAGGGGTTCTTGAGATCTCATGCACCGTTGTTGCCAGGGCTGTGGACCAAGACTTCGTGTTGATGGACGGAAATGCTCGACCTCATAGAGCACACGGGTGGTTGATTATTTTTTGGAAACGGAAGATACTGAGCGCATGGCGGGGCCTCCTTGCTCTTCCGATTTGAGTCCCATAGAGCATGTGTGGGTGCACTAGGGAGACGGGATGCGTTACGTTAGTATCCGCCAATCACTCTCCAAGACTTGTGAGCTGTGCAGGAAGAATGGGCGTTATCGCTCCAACATGAAATTGATGACATCATTCACACAATGTCCAGTCGTTGTGAGGTGATCTATTGGTATCAGAGGCGATCCCATCCGATACTGAACACACTGTCCAGTTGTCAGAATGTGCGAGCAAACACGTTATGTTGAAAAAATACAAACATTTTTGTCTACCATTATGCGTGTTGCAGTTAATAACGCTCTGTATTATTTACAGTGTTTCTACTTTACTATCACCTGTTTATACTGTTTTGTGGAAAAATAAACGTAACCTTGCAAAATTTCCGTTTGTTGCTTTAATTTTGGACACCAGCATATATTTCGCTTAGGGGCTACGGAAGTGAGAGAAATTAGTGCTCGTACAGAGCCTTGTAGACAGCCGTTTTCCCGCCGCTCTGTTTGTGACTAGAACAGGAAAGGAAATTACCAGTAGCGGTATATGGTACCCTCCGGCATGCAATATACACTCCTGGAAATTGAAATAAGAACACCGTGAATTCATTGTCCCAGGAAGGGGAAACTTTATTGACACATTCCTGGGGTCAGATACATCACATGATCACACTGACAGAACCACAGGCACATAGACACAGGCAACAGAGCATGCACAATGTCGGCACTAGTACAGTGTATATCCACCTTTCGCAGCAATGCAGGCTGCTATTCTCCCATGGAGACGATCGTAGAGATGCTGGATGTAGTCCTGTGGAACGGCTTGCCATGCCATTTCCACCTGGCGCCTCAGTTGGACCAGCGTTCGTGCTGGACGTGCAGACCGCGTGAGACGACGCTTCATCCAGTCCCAAACATGCTCAATGGGGGACAGATCCGGAGATCTTGCTGGCCAGGGTAGTTGACTTACACCTTCTAGAGCACGTTGGGTGGCACGGGATACATGCGGACGTGCGTTGTCCTGTTGGAACAGCAAGTTCCCTTGCCGGTCTAGGAATGGTAGAACGATGGGTTCGATGACGGTTTGGATGTACCGTGCACTATTCAGTGTCCTCTCGACGATCACCAGTGGTGTACGGCCAGTGTAGGAGATCGCTCCCCACACCATGATGCCGGGTGTTGGCCCTGTGTGCCTCGGTCGTATGCAGTCCTGATTGTGGCGCTCACCTGCACGGCGCCAAACACGCATACGACCATCATTGGCACCAAGGCAGAAGCGACTCTCATCGCTGAAGACGACACGTCTCCATTCGTCCCTCCATTCACGCCTGTCGCGACACCACTGGAGGCGGGCTGCACGATGTTGGGGCGTGAGCGGAAGACGGCCTAACGGTGTGCGGGACCGTAGCCCAGCTTCATGGAGACGGTTGCGAATGGTCCTCGCCGATACCCCAGGAGCAACAGTGTCCCTAATTTGCTGGGAAGTGGCGGTGCGGTCCCCTACGGCACTGCGTAGGATCCTACGGTCTTGGCGTGCATCCGTGCGTCGCTGCGGTCCGGTCCCAGGTCGACGGGCACGTGCACCTTCCGCCGACCACTGGCGCCAACATCGATGTACTGTGGAGACCTCACGCCCCACGTGTTGAGCAATTCGGTGGTACGTCCACCCGGCCTCCCGCTTGCCCACTATACGCCCTCGCTCAAAGTCCGTCAACTGCACATACGGTTCACGTCCACGCTGTCGCGGCATGCTACCAGTGTTAAAGACTGCGATGGAGCTCCGTATGCCACGGCAAACTGGCTGACACTGACGGCGGCGGTGCACAAATGCTGCGCAGCTAGCGCCATTCGACGGCCAACACCGCGGTTCCTGGTGTGTCCGCTGTGCCGTGCGTGTGATCATTGCCTGTACAGCCCTCTCGCAGTGTCCGGAGCAAGTATGGTGGGTCTGACACACCGGTGTCAATGTGTTCTTTTTTCCATTTCCAGGAGTGTATATATAAAATCTGGAACGTTTGTTAGTTGAAATATTTCCTGTCTGTTGTAGTTGTACCTGTATTTATACTGTGGTTAGCTGAATTTATTTTGAGACAGAACCAGCTGAGTGAGGTGAGGCTCGACGCAATGTCACGATTTGAAATTTCAAATTAATATTGATCAAATTTTAATCGCCAATTGTTTGTTGCTGACTTTCTTGGTCTGTTATAAATAATTGCATTCATTTGCGTTTGTCAAATTTCACGTGTTAAATAGACTCCACATGACAGTTTTCACTACTTATTAAATAAAATCAATTTATTCCTGAGTGATGTGTTATGTTTCTTTCTGGCGTGGCCACTCGCAGCTCCTAGCTTGCTACCGTTTTCATACGTACTTCTTCGAATAAGGGACGTGGGTGGTTTCTGTGAATTTTTACACAATAAAAGTTTATAAATCAGAAAGATGCTACAAAAACAACGTTCTTGTGACTCATTTTATTATCATGCATAACGGAGAACTAAGCACATTTTGTGTAGGAGACTAGTCTTGATGAGTTTCAAGAGGAAAAATACCGTACAGAGGTTTGCAAAGTAAAGGACGCAGTTATCTTAAAACTCCACATACGTAATTGAGTGGTCAGTGCTTCCTGTTGCCATCAGGAGGACCTGGGTTGAATTTCCAGCACTGCCAGGCACTTTTCCTCGGTGGGAGGAGTGGAGCGCGGTTTAGTCAGACTCCTGATGTAAATGAGCAAATATTTGAATGAGATGTAGTGGCTCCAAGTTGCGGAAAATCTACAACGTCTTGGAGAGCGCTGTGCTAACCCAATGACCCTCCAAACCGTTTCTAAACACCGGAACAAGACAGAGGATGACGTGTCGGCCGGTCGGCATCGCACTGTTTTCTGAGCCTGATCACTGACTCAGTTATTACTAAAGAAGCAAGAGTACTAGTCACACAGATTCGTTGAAATCGAGGAAGCTTTTAATATTTGAACTTAATAATCCGGACTTTTCATGCAATGAAGGTGTTCACGGCCGGACGTCATAGTTACTGGCGAGTCTTCCCGGCTGTATGCCCGTGATCGAAGAAACTTTTCGGTTCCTGACGTTTCGTCCAGAGATGCATCGGATATCTCTGGAGGTGCTCCATGCGACGCTGAGTCATGCTTACTGACGACTCAGACGTCGGAGAACGAGATAAATACTTCCTAAAGCGGTGGTGAAAGAGTTCGCGCGTCATCAGCAGAGATAGCCTCTGTCAGACATACAACTTAACTACCGATTGTTGCTTGTTATGCCCACATTACACAGTATTTATCTCGCTCTCCGAAATCCGATTCGTCAGTCGGCATGACTCAACGTCGCCAGGAACACTTCCGACGATGTCCAGCGTAGCTCCGGAGGAAACGTCAGAAACCGAAAAGTCACTTCGACCACGGCCATACAGCCCGGTAGACTCATCAGCATGCTTGACTCTGTTTCGCATAACTATAAAAAATGAGAAAAACGGTTTGGGCATCGTAGTACTTACCATGACAGGCATCAGCTATCAGGAAAGAGGCGTAACACTGAAAAGAAACGATCGTAAGTAAAAATCGTAAAAACGTGTCATACATGTGTTGCAGAAAGGTGAGAAGACATACTAACAATGATGAAGAAGACCGTAGAGTAGGCGGAAGACAGGTGGTTGCAGGCGCAGAACCCGCTGTCGGCGATAGGCAGCTTCATTCCTGAAACACAGGAAGCCACGGCTGACGCTCATGCTGTGGGAAAGTACACTGCTATAAACTGAAGTCTGTCTGAACTTTTATGCTGTGCAATCAGAACGGAAATATATGCACTTTACAAAAAAAATGTTCAAATGTGTGTGAAATCTTATGGGACTTAACTGCTAAGGTCATCAGTCCCTAAGCTTACACACCACTTAACCTAAATTATCCTAAGGACAAACACACCCACCCAAGGGAGGACTCGAACCTCCGCCGGGATCAACCGCACAGTCCATGACTGCAGCGCCTGAGACCGCTCGGCTAATTCCGCGCGGCCATGCACTTCACAGGTCTTATGAACTTCGGGCGGTCCTTGTCTGTTAACAATATGCAACAGGTTCCATATTCTTGGATTTCCGGAAAGCGTTTGACACGCTGTCCCTCTACAGACTGGTAACGAAGGTACGAGCGTACGAAATTGGTTCCAAGATACTTGAGTTGTTCGAAGATTCATTATGAGATAGAACGCAGTGCGTTGTCATCGACGGCCAGTGATCGCTGAAGATAATAGCGCTATCACGAGTGCCCCCGGAAAGCGTGATACGACCCCTCTTTTTCTCCACATAACGCAAATGATCTACCACCTATAGTGTGAACAAAAATCTGCGGCTGTTTGCTGATGACGTCATTACGTACGTGAAGTTGTCGTAGTTAGGTGCCTGTAGTATAAAACAAATGACTTACGCCAAATTTATGGTTGGTGTGATGACTGGCACCTTATTGTGCATGTATAAAAATGTAAGTTAATGCAGATGAGCAGGGAAAATGGAACTGTGATGTTCGAAGCATTAGTGGTGTCCTGAGTATCATGTCGATTAAACATATAGAGGCGTAACATTGCGAAGCGATATGAAACGGAAGGAGCAGGTAAGAGCGGTAGTGGGGTACGTGGTTGGTTGTCTTCGGTTTATTGGGAGAATGTCGTCTGTTTATTGGGAGAATATCGTCTGTAAAGGAGAAAGCATATAGGACGCTGGTGCGACCTATTCTTCAGTACTGCTCGAGTGTTTGGGTCCTTACGAGGTCAGATTAAAGGAAGACATACTCAGAGGCGGGCTACTAGACTTGTTACCGGTAGGTTAGATCAGAACGCGAGTATCACGCAGATGCTTCGCGAACTCAACTGGGAATCCCTGCAGTGAAGACGACACTCTTTTCGCGAAACATCGCTGAGGAAATTTAGAGACCTGGCATTTGCAGTTGACGGGGAAGTTATTTTGCTGCCGCCAACATACAATACGCGTAAAGGATACGAAGGTAAGATAAGAGAAACTAGAACTCGTCCGGAGGCACATAGACAGTCGTTTATCCCTCGCTCTATTTGAAAGTGGAACAGGAAAGGAAATGACTAGTAGTTGTACAGGGTACCCTCCACCATGTACCGTACTGTTGCTTGCGGAGTATGTATGTAGATGTAGAGATGCTGATTTCTGTTATTTCTGTTAATCTTTGGGTATATGTATGGCATTTTGTGTCAGTGTGAGCGTGAAATAAATACTTCTTTTGTCGCAACGATGGCGCTCCCATCTTATCATTCTTTACTTAGCAGGCTCTGGATGAAGATCAGGACAGTGTTTGTGTATTCCTTGCATCTAACCAAAGAATACTGTATGGTACCCAGGAGCATATTGTGGATGAAGAGACTTTTTTTCATTTTTATATGCTTAATAATATGTTGCAAATCTTACACAGTAATTAGGTTACAGCCAACTTCAAATTCTGAGTGATGAGCATGGAACCCTCTCTCATGGGCAGCGAGCTGTCAGTACGCGGTATGTATGGAAACCCATCTTCAAAAGACGGAGAGCTCATGCGTCTTCATCAGAATGGACGACTGTCCGTTAAACAGTTGCCTTCACACGGATTTCTATGAAAATTCAACCCAGAATAGTCAATGAAATACTTCTTTTGCCTAAAGCGAACTCCTTTTTATTACACAGTTCATGGTCCTTAGTTTCAATCATGTACACTGCTGGCCATTAAAATTGCTACACCAAGAAGAAATGCAGATGATAAACGGATATTCATTGGACAAATATATTATACTAAAACTATCATGTGATTACATTTTCACGCAATAGATGCATAGATCCTGAGAAATCAGTACCTAGAACAACTACCACTGGCCGTAATAACGGCCCTGATAAGCCTTGGTATTGAGTCAAACAGAGCTTGGATGGCGTGTACAGGTACAGCTGCCCATGCAGCTTCAACACGATACCACAGTTCATCAAGAGTAGTCACTGGCGTGTTGTGACGAGCCAGTTGCTCGGCCACCATTGACCAGACGTTTTCAATTGGTGAGAGATGTGGAGAATGTGCTGGCCAGGGCAGCAGTCGAACATTTTCTGTATCCAGAAAGGCTCGTACAGGACCTGCAACACGCGGTCGTGCATTATCCAGCTGAAATGTAGGGCTTCTCAGGGATCGAATGAAGGGTAGAGCCACGGGTCGTAACACATCTGAAATGTAACGTCCACTGTTCAAAGTGCCGTCAATGCGGACAAGAGGCGTGTAACCAATGGCACCCCATACCATCACGCCAGGTGATACGCCAGTATGACGATGACGAATACACGCTTCCAATGTGCGTTCACCGCGATGTCGTCAAACACGGATGCGACCGTCATGATGCTGTAAATAGAACCTGGATTCATCCGAAAAAATGATGTTTTGCCATTCGTGCACCCAGGTTCGTCGTTGAGTACACCATCGCAGGCGCTCCTGTCTGTGATGCAGCGTCAAGGGTAACCGCAGCCATGGTCTCAGAGCTGATAGTCCATGCCACTGCAAACGTCGTCGAACTGTTCGTGCAGATGGTTGTTGCCTATCTGTTGACTCAGGGATCGAGACGTGGCTGCACGATCCGTTACAGTCATGCGGATAAGATGCCTGTCGACTGCTAGTGATACGAGGCCGTTGGGATCCAGCACGGCGTTCCGTATTACCCTCCTGATCCCACCGATTCCATATTCTGCTGAGAGTCATTGGATCTCGACCAACGCGAGCAGCAATGTCGCGGTACGATAAACCGCGATCGCGATAGGCTACAATCCGACCTTTATCAAAGTCGGATACGTGATGGTACGCATTTCTGCTCCTTACACGAGGCATCACAACAACGTTTCACCAGGCAACGCCGGTCAACTGCTATTTGTGTACGAGAAATCGGTTGGAAACTTTCCTCGTGTCAGCACGTTGTAGGTGTCACCACCGGCACCAGCCTTGTGTGAATGCTCTGAAAAGCTAATCATTTGCATATCACAGCATCTTCTTCCTGTAGGTTAAATTTCGCACCTGTAGCACGTCATCTTCGTGGTGTAACAATTTTAATGGCCAGTAGTGTAGTTATTGAGATTCCTGCAAAAGAGTAATCTACAATAAACACGATTGCAAAAGCAAGTTCTCGACCGTTAGTAGCTAAACATTCCATTTTAACCGGCTCCAGGTGTGTTCGTGTGTGTGTGTGTGTGTGTGTGTGTGTGTGTGTGTGTGTCCCGTTATTAAGGTAGATGAGTGGAGAGCATCGGCGGAGCAGGGCTGTGAGCTTCGTGCGGGATACTTGTTCAGTTCACAGTGTTGTATTTTATACGTAAGTATAAATCTTCGAAATGTACTTTTAATGGAGACGATCTCCCACTGCGCAAAAAATGCTTGTCTTGCCAACAGGAACTCAACGGCAGTAACACTAAACTGGCAGTACCACTTACGAAAAATGAGAGTGCCATTCTTTTCAGTGGCGTCATGGCAGACGTTCTACGTAGTACCTTTCCCTCCACCTTCTCTTCCTCCCCCATGAAAAGTTCATGCAAAGGCCCCAGGACGCTTAACTCACTGTTACATTGTAAACTTGGTTCATTGTTCACTTCGTTTTGTCTATTAGACTGTAACATGGTACTGGCCTGTTAATGAAGTGAATAAGGTTTACTTCACGACGATATCAGTTACAACTGTCAGAAGAAACATACGCAATTAATAAATTAACATTTCTAAAAATTTACATATAGTATTCAACATTTTCGTGTGATCGGGGATTATAGAGGCAGGATTATGGAGACACACATACCTATGTCTGTCCCAAACGTTCTCATTCTACCCATTTCTGTGGAACAATGTATAGCCAATAATGAAAGCTTCAGTAGTGGACGTTCCAGCCATTATTGTGAAGTTAAATTCCTCCAATTCAAACGAAAGGGCGTTGGATAATTTTTCAGTACTGCATATAATAACTGTATTTTTCAGGTTAATATGCCCCCATTTTGATTTTAGATCAATCCATTTTGCTCAAGGATTTTACTCTGGGTAGATCTCATTCCTGAAATTCTATTCTGGAAGGACTGCAAAACATCGAGCTACAGCTGCCACAATCTCCTTACTTGACCGTAACGGTTTTCCATCCAGAAATTTATACAAATCAAATTGCTCTGAGCACTATGGGACTTAACATCTGAGGTCATCAGCCCCCTGGAACTTAGAACTACTTAAACCTAACTAACCTAAGGACATCACACACATCCATGCCCGAGGCAGGATTCGAACCTGCGACCGCAGCAGGCGCGTGGCTCCGGACTGAAGCGCCTAGAAATTTATACAGATGCAGCGGACAGGCGCAAGTCACGATATCTTAAATGTGGTGAATAGGGTGGATGTGGCAGCACTTAGTACTTCGAATCCCTCGTTATCAAGGAACTCTTTATTCTTGTAATCAAAGATGACATTCTTCATTTACATTTCAGGCCCGTTGTGATATTTGTATTCTCATCCAGTTGGTTCAGGAGACTTCCGCAGCCTACAGCAGTTAGTGTTTTGTTTCAGGGTCCTATTAGAGCATTCTTCGTCGTTCGCTTAACTTCGTACAGTCAATGTGAGCATTTTCAACACACCCCAAATTCAAGATCTTTTGGCTTTCTCATGCTTTGATCGTCGTATTTGAGTATATCCGGATCTGACTGAGAATTATGAGTAAAGCTATTTCCCCATGGCAAACACCGTGATGTTCACTCAGTACCCAATGTATTTACAAGAGAATTAGGAGTATCTGCAAAGAGAAATGCATTGCCTATAACAGTTACGAAAGGGATACGAATTTAACATTTCTCATAGAAAGAATAATATTATGGCTTCTGAAGAAAAATAGAGCCTTAACGCTGCAAAATATTGCACAATGGTTACGTTTTAATAAAAAGAGTCACCGTTTAACCACTTAGTTTGTGGCGTGAGATACCAGCTTGTAAGTGACGTAGAAAATAAGTTAAATAAATATGAGATCATGTGTGATACAATACGAACAACATTACGCAACAAAGTTCGGAAAGAAATCAAAAAGATAGTTTTAGAAAGCAATGGGTACAGCTGTTTTGACATGTAGCTCAGAACGTGGATAAGAAAGTTAGACAAAACGCATGTACAAGCCACTGAACTATAATTTCTGAGACAAACGAAATGTTGCAGTCTGCGGGTTCAGATAAAAAATTCAGAGCTGAGTTCGGAATTTATTAAAATAAGGTTTAATGAAACAAATGAGAGTAAAATGACTGGAATATTTTGATAGGGTACCAGGAATATGCGTAGCAAAAGAAGAACTGAGCTACGAAACACAAGGAAAACGAAATCACGAAAGACCACAGAGGAGATGGCTAGTTTGAAATGGATACTGGCAAGGAGCCTATTTCTTGAAATCAGATTACTGTTTCGTTTCTGGCGTGAAGGGATATTCACTTCTCATCCACAACATTAAATCAGTGCACAGAATCAGTTAGCTCCTTTGTAAAATGGTCCAAAGACTGCAGAGAACTATTTTTCGTGTTTAAATTTAGTTACTACTGAACGGATAATAATTTAAACTCTTGCATTGATCTGTGTTTGTATATGACATACAAAAGGCCATAGGGCAAGGGAAAAACGCAATAAACGAAAACGCAATACTTTGCAACAGCACACTTTTACCGCTCTAAGAGAACTGACTCAGCACACAGAACAGGAAAACACACACACACACACACACACAGACAAAACCAATCCCCCATCATTCACAGAGTCATAGAGGTATAAATAAGAAACAGAAGTCTTCAGAACTCCCGAAACAATTTTCGTTCTACAGACACGAACAGCAAGATGGCGTAACGTTTTGGATTACTAGCAAGGTGCACAAGTTATGTTTTTCTATCTAAAAGTAGCTGCAAGGTGTCCAATGAACATGAGTACATAACACACTAAGTAACAACCTAGTACAAAACTGTATCAACGGCACTACCATAATCCCAACTGTATAACGCTGACATACATCAGTACACGTTTCTGTATTTGTTTACTGACAGCCACTCATACTGTTGCAGATGACATGATGTATGCCTAGAAAAACAACAACAAGAAACAGAGAAAATATACCGGAAACAGCGGCAACAATAGTAAAAACCATGCCGTGACGTAAGTATTATGAAACTATTCACAGCAAACAATATTTGGAACCAAACAGTGGACATACAATAATGTGTAAATGTTTATAAGAACTCTATTTTTGCATGTTTTAGAATCCTAGAACCTACTGATGACGGCGTCATTGTCACTGAAACTACTTTGCTAATAAATAAATGATTAATAAAAATGTTTTGCATTAATGCAGGCCCATAATCTCACATTGTTGTATTCAACGAATGATGCACATAGCTTACACAAAGCTATTGGTAATTAATTCTCTGCGTATAGCGCGCCATACTCATTATTATCACACCCAAGTGACTTATGCAGTTTTATGCACTAATCACTGTGAAACGTACGTGGCATTTCCCTTCGTTTCGCTGCTCATCATAAGTTACTGTACGCGATGTGTTCTAGAGGTGTCGTATGACCTACGTCTTGCACGACAATCTTCGAGCTGACATGTGCCAGAGCGACAGTTATGTTCCGAGGAGTTCTTCGAAGAGAGGCCCATCAGGGCTGGGATGGTGATTTTAGAGCTGACCAGAAGTAGACCTTTACGGAAGCATGTGCAGGGTTAAATGGAGGGATCGCATGACACTCTTTCGATTAAGGAACGCTTTGGTGTTATAATTTTCTGCACTAATTTCTGTCTACTTCAGTTATTTTCATACCAGTAAAGTCAGTCATTTTACTGACGTCTCGTGCGAAGCAGAACTCCTTGTTTTGTGAATGGGTTTGTTCTTCGTACCCACATGGGTGAGGATATCCACTCAGTATCTCTTCAGCAGCTGTTGCTTAATGCTTACGTGGCCTCTCTCGGCGGTAAGCATGTCACCTACATCTTTAGTAGCTATCTGTCGAGCGTTACCCCGAGTGTTGAGAAATATGTACTAAACGACTGTTTTTCTTCGTGAAACTGAAGCCCACGTATACGAATATTGAGCACAATTATTTACTTTCATCTTATATTAAAGTTTTTGAATAACATACGCTGTTACCTGTTAATGTCCCCATTGTTAGTAACCTTTCACGTCCACTTGATAGATTTTGTAAACTTTTAATGTGCGAGTCAACCTTACATATCAGATTTGTTTACAAATGCTACCAACTAAATCTGATCTCGTCCTCACCACTTATAATATATTATCAAAAGCTTACAACAGGTGGTGTTATGCATAAGATAGCATTTAAGTGAACTTTCCTTTCCAAATGTCTTATATTAGTATCTACGCAGCTAAGTATTTTAATTACCTGTAATGTTCAGGCCTACGAAGTACGTCAGCTAGCAGTGGATCAACTGAGCACGTGCAGAACATTTCTTTGATTCGGAATCAAGTCGCCTCTCCACACGTGCTTAATTTATATACTTATAATTTGCAGTATCCTGTTTTGTTTGCTTTTCAGTATATTAATATAGATTTGCATGCCGTACAGATTACACTCACATGATTCGTACGAGTGGAATGATTGACACCAGAAGCATCCAGTCAAATTAGTATTTTAAGATGTGACACCGCACAATTCCTGGCAGCATTTTACAAATGGTTTACCCTGGCAAGATGTATCATATGATTGAAAAAAAAAACACTAATGTTACGACCGATCGTCTAGTTCACTCTACGTACGTTCTCGATATTTTCATCTGTGCAGATATATGATGCAGCATGTGCCAAGTGTCTGCTCAGCTCTACGTTTAAGGATACTATTTGTTGGTTCGTCTCTAATTCAGGCATTGCAGAGTGCGTTGCTGCAGTTACTGATACAGTTTCGAAAAGGCTGCCCGTAATTGCATCACATGGATTTATTCGGGAAATAATAAATGACATATTCAGGAAATAATAAATATTAATGTGGGCTATTTAACTCATTTCTGTCGAATGTTCGAAGTGCTATTTTCAACAAGCAGTTAATTTTGACAAGATAACAGTATATGTACTCTATTGAAAATTTCAAAGTGTAGCGACTGCAGTTTTCTGTTTACCTAAGATGTAACGCACAGGATCCGCTTCAAACGCCGGTGGGGGCTTCGGCTTTGATTCCTGTAGGAGGTCGATGTACGGCGGTGGACGGTCTGACTGCGGCTTGCGAGAAGTTCCACCGTCTGGACCAAAATAAATGTGTATGTAACAGAAAACAGTCAGTGTAAAACATCCTCAAACATATTTATTCATACAAGCACACACGCAGCCGAATGTGCATGGAAGCATTCTATCTCTCCGCCGATTTTTATGTAAACTGTGACGGTAAAAAAAACTTTTCATGCACAGGCAACACACAACCCATTCACCCCATACATACGTACTACATACACCTTAAGGCAAAAAAAACGAAACACTTCAAAGGAATTATCCGAGTGATGAGAATTTTTCCGGGTTGTATGGCCGTGGTCCATGGAACTCTTCAGTCCCTGACATTTCGTCCAAGGCTACGTTTGACATCTTAGAAGGTGCTCCTGGTTGTGCTGAGTCAGTCGGCAAGACTCAGAACGACCAGCAGCAGCTCCGAAGATGACCAACGTAGCTTTGGACGAAACGTCAGCGATTGAAGAGTTCCATGGACCACGACCATACAACCCGGAAAAATTCTCAGCAGCTAAAACATCTGGTCGTGAAAGCCTTCATTGTATAATTATCCGAGTAGTACAAAAATCGGTAGATGTGCTATACTTGTACAGACAAACAAATAATTATAGTTTCAGAACAATAGGATAATTTATTCAAGAGAAAGTGGTTCACAAACTGAGTGAGTCAATAACGCGTTGGTCCACCTCTGGCCCTCATGCAAGCAGTTGTTCGGCCTGGGATTGATTCATAGAGTTGTTGGATGTCCTCCTGCGAGACGTCGTGCCAAATTCTGCCGAATTGGTGGCTTAGATCGTCAGAATCCCGAGTTGGTTGAAGAGCCCTGCTCATAATGTTCGAAACGTTCTCAATTGAGGAGAGGTATGGCATTCTTGCTGGCAAGGTAGTGTTGGCAAGGACGAAGACAAGCAATAGAAACTCTCGCCCTGTGTGAGAGGACATTATCTTGCCGAAATGTAGGCAAAGGATCACTCGCCATAAAGGGCAACAAAACAGGGCCTAGAATATCGCCGACGCACAGCTGTGCAATGAGCGTGCCGCTGATAACAACCAAAGGGGTTATCCTGTGAGAAGAAAAGGCAACCCAGACCATCTCTCCTGGTTGTTGGACTGTATGGCGGGCTAGAGTCAGTCCAGGTCGTCTCCATGTAACGTAACCTGGCCTTGAGTGTAAACTTGTCATGGTATGTGACTTCAAATGCGAGAAATTTTTCATACTGTCCATATGCTCGAACCTGTGGAAGCCATAATACTTGAATGTAAGATGAACCATATGTCAAAGTGCCAATGTGCAAAATCTTAATTTTGTTATTTACTTATAATCAAATGTTTCCCTGAGACATAGTGCCAACATGCAAAGGAAAAATGAATTGAAGTTTGTGTTGGGGAGGGCAGTAAGCTTAGGTAGTTCGTGCAGCAAAGTTAACCCCCGCGCTGTGCTGGTGTAATGGTAGCATTACTGCCTAACAAGCAAATAGAACCGGGTTCGAATCCCGGCCATAGCACAAATTTTAACTCATTTCGTCTGCTTCATTATTTGTTATTTATGTTGAGTTGCACAATACGTACTTGATGATAAAGTAATAGGCTGGTGCTTCCTTATTTTTACTGTATTCTAGTTCATAAAACACTGTACAAGCGTTAGGGTTGAATGGCCTCACATGTGGGTAGTGCTGCGTGCAAAAAGCACGGGCAAAGACGGAGTAGGAAGCAGTGGTGAGACGAGGCAGAGTCGTTACGGCAGGCGCACGTGTGCGAACGCGAGTGAGATCCGTCCTGGCGAAAATGTCAGGTGTACAGTTGTTAACGTGAGTGGCATGAAGACAAAGGAAGCGGGGTTGGATAATAGGAAAAGTCGCTCCGTAATGACGCAAACGGTCGGAGTGCAGGAATTTTTGATCATCAAGATAGCAACTTGACGTGTACCTAACCAGGGAGCGACGACGTAGAAATGTACGAAGGCGTGTATGTAACAATGGCTACCAGTACAGAGACGTGAAGTCATTATCCTCTCGTCCTGTCCATCTCAACTACGGCCTCTCAACTCGTGAAGACGAAAGGCAAGGCAGAAAACTTTCAGTAACTTTCAGATACGGTCAGAAACCGCCAGTCTGACATTTCAGTTTGTGATCACCATAGGAACAATACAGGGTGGGACATCGATAGCGACTGGGTCAAATATCTCACGAAATAAGCATCAAACGAAAATCCTACAAAGAACGCAACTCGTTTAGCCTGAAGGAGGAAGCCAGATGGCGCTATGGTTGGCCCGCTAGATGGCGCTGCCATACGTCAAACGGATTTCTACTGCATTTTTTAAAATAGGAACCCCCCTTTTTTATTACATTTTCGTGTACTACGTAAAGAAATATCAAAGTTTCAGCTGGACCACTTTTTTCGCTTTTTGATAGATTGCGCTGTAATAGTCAAAAACGTATATCTACGTGGTATCACGTAACATTCCGCCAGTGCGGACGGTATTTGCTTCGTGATGTATTACCCGTGTTAAAATGGACCGTTTACCAACTGCGTTGAAAGCCGATATCGTATTGATGTATGGCTATTGTAATCAAAATTCCCAACTGGCGTGTGCTATGTATGCTGTTCGGTATCCTGGAAGTTATCACCCAAGTGTCCGGACCGTTCGTCGGATAGTTACGTTATTTAAGGAAACAGGAAGTGTTCAGCCATATGTGAAATGTCAACCACTACCTGCAACAAATGATGATGCCCAAGTAGGTGTTTTAGCTGCTGTCGCGGCTATCTGCACATCAGTTGCAGACAAACTGCGCGAGAATCTGGAATCTCAAAAACTCGGTGTTGAGAATGCTACATCAACATCGATTGCACCCGTACAATATTTCTATGCACCAGGAATTGCATGGCGACGACTTTGAACGTCGTGTACAGTTCTGTCACTGGGCACAAGAGAAATTACGGGAAGATGACAGATTTTTTGCACGCTTTCTATTTAGCGACGAAGCGTCTTTCACCAACAGCGGTAACGTAAACCTGCATAATATGCACTATTGGGCAACGGAAAATCCACGATGGCTGCGACAAGTGGAACATCAGCGACCTTGCCGGGTTAATGTATGATGCGGCATTATGGGAGGAAGAGTAATTGGCCCCCATTTTATCGATGGCAATCTAAATGGTGCAATGTATGCTGATTTCCTGCGTAATGTTCTACCGATGTTACCACAAAATGTTTCACTGCATGACAGAATGGCGATGTACTTCCAACATGATGGATGTCCGGCACATAGCTCGCCCGCGGCTGAAGCGGTATTGAATAGCATATTTCATGACAGGTGGATTGGTCGTCGAAGCACGTTCACCGGATCTGACGTCCCCGGTTTTTGTTCTGTGGGTCAAGTTGAAGGATATTTGCTATCGTGATCCACCGTCAAAGCTTGACAACATGCGTCAGCGCATTGTCAATGCATGTGCAAACATTACGGAAGGCGAACTACTCGCTGTTGAGAGGAATGTCGGTACACGTATTGCCAAATGCGTTGAGGTCGACGGACTTCATTTTAAGCATTTATTGCATTAATGTGGTATTTAAAGGTAATCACGCTGTAACAGCATGCGTTCTCAGAAATTATAAGTTCACAGAGGTATCTGTATTCACATTGGAACAAACGAAATAAAATGTTCAAACGTACCTACGTTCTGTATTTTAATTTAAAAAACCTTGCTGTTACCAACTGTTCGTCTAAAATTGAGAGCCATATGTTTGTGACTATTGCAGCGCCTTCTACCACAAAGCGCAAAAATTGGCCCAACTGAAACATTCATATTTCTTTACGTACTACACGAATATGTAATAAAAATAGGGTTCCTACTTTAAAAAAGCACAGTTGATATCCGTTTGACATATGGCAGCGCCGTCTAGCGGGGCAAGTATAGCGCCGTCTGGTTTCCTCCTTAAGGCTAGACAAGTTTCGTTTGACCCCTTTTTCGTGAGATATTTGGCCCGGTCACGATCAATGGACCACCCTGTATACTAAGTCAACTGAAATTCTTGTAAAGTTATTTTACCTTAAACAGATTTCCCTTTCTCTAAAGTAAATTCAGTTTATTAGAAAGTAAAAGACGAAATTACGGTGCTATTGCTCCTTCAGAGCAGGTCAATTACTGAAAAGACAATATGGTTGATTTTTATAGCTCAGTTGGTTAAAAAAATTTATCATCCATTTCATGGAAGAAGTTATTGTTAAATATTATTGAAGATTAACATCAGTTCAGTGTATTTTTGGTCATTGTACATAACAATAACGTTGCATCAGTAGCATTTACACAAAAGTGGAATAAAAGTCCAGTTTACTTTTCCATATTGTATCTGAGTACACAAAGATATAAAATTTCACTCACGCAGGTAACTTTTCAGCGTAAGTGCACATGAGTAAAGTCAACTAAAGCTTGCTAAAATAAATTTCAACTTAGATTTTCAATACGTTCACGTTTCCTTTAGAAACGTAGAACAAAATTTGCTCCTGCAACCGACATTAGTAGAATTAGTTAAATTTTTTACAGGGAGTTATTCATGGTAAGTAATCAATGCTCTCATCGAGTCTTTCTGAGGCTGTGTACCGTTACTGCCGCTGGCTGGAATCCAAACACACGAAAGAGTGTGTTCGGTAGGAAGTGTAACTGGGTATGAAAAGTAGGGAAATGTCCTTTGTCCTTTCTAGGATTGAGCCTCCAATCAACGTTATGCTTTGATAATATGTTCAATTAACCACATATTTTGTGCCTCATCCTAATGAAATATTTTTATTAGGACCACATGGCATACAAGTTAATTAGTTATTATTTAATAACTGTATTAAATGACATGGGAATACTGTATTTACTGTATAACTAATGAAGTTAATTATGTATTGTTTAGTAACTGTATTAGATGACATGGTAATACTGTATCACTAATGTTCAACGGGGAGAAGTGAATGGGGAGAACTGTACTGGCAGCTTGCATTTTTGTGAGCGAGAGCAACGGGAGTGGCCACAGCAGGTAAGGAGTGGGGCAAATCGGGCTCGAGCGCATTTTGTTGGTGTGGGTTGCCTACATCAGGGGCAAGTATACATTCAGAGGCAAATCAATTCTTCTCTTTTGATTGACATGTCCTTAATCTGTTCCTCTGCTAAGAGGACTTTGATCCAATAATGATAATCCTTCCTTTTAACTCACAGTCCTAAAGCTATTGTTCCCCCAACCCTCCCGTCAACTCTAACCCTCCCCTAACTGGAAATTGGCGGCTGTCTGTTGGAGAGGATGGATCTCACGACAGAAAATTGAATTACGCAGCAAAAGGGTATATGGGATATTTGTAAAAAATTCAGTTTCCAGGGGTAATCTGCTATTTGGGGAGAAGCAAGTTTTGTAAAGAAGTAATTAAATCGATGGCATTTTATCCGATATGTGCATGGAATATCATCATAAAACACCCATCATACGTTGTTTCTCTGTGAAAAATCTTTCGGTTGCTAATTACACCGTTTGCCATCCCATGTCCACTGGCCTGCACTAAGTGCCAGCTCATACCACCATACAAGCAGCTCCCTCAAGGTTCTCTAAAGTTATGTGTACATCAGTGGCTGCACTACACGCCTGTTCAGGAGTGTCCATGTGGGGCCCCGCGACTGACAGGCTGGAACTTTCACCTGAGACTGAGAATGGGTTCTGCCTTGCGATCTAAGCAGCCATCTGTGCTGGAGAGAAAGCATCTCAAGACAAGAAATTCAATCATATAGTGTAGGATATACTGTTTAATTAGAAACTTCAATTTGCAGGGGCTGGATCTCACTTTCATTTGGTGGGAAATGCTCACATCCAGCAACTTCATGTAATAATTATTTAATTACACTGCTGCAGATTGAAGGTTTCATCTTACTGGAAGATTTTCCTGTGTGTGCTCACCTTGACATGAAGGGATCCACTGAGGTAGTGCACGGTGCCACTGCCAGCGGATGTTCCACCCCGTCCCCTCCCTCCCAACCCCTCCCAGAAAAAATTGGTAGGAAAACGACTTACACTGTGCTGGAGAAGAAGGATCTCATGAAATGAGACTCAAATCAAGTTCAATAATATGTTGCTACATATTCTTTATTTACTCAGTTTGCAAGAGACTGGGTTCCCCCAGTTGTGTAGACATCGTAACTGCACCCCCCCCCTCCACCCTTGGGCCCCATTACATAATAACTGTAATCACAATGGAATCCACCATTTGGGGTCTCTTGTGAGTGTGCCCAACGTCAGGGTGGTGCCACAAAGGTCAAAACAGCCCAATGTCCTAATTACAGATCGCCTTACTAAATACCATCGACCACAGATTCGATATGGGCCTCCTCTGATCTCAGTGCCCCAAAACAAAGCATCAAGTGGCAGCATTCTGCTGATCAGCAAATTCCAGACTCACTTCCTGTCTCTGTCGCTCTCAAGAAGCCACTCCCTGCTCGTCTGTGTGAACCAAAATCTACAGACACGAAGACAGAGATATTCACCTCTCCTCAGAATACTGTTTCTTTTTGGCTAATGCTGGACGGAAAGGAAAAGCCGACGCAATTTCGACATCGAAAATAGGGTTAAATAATCCATTTGCAGTACCCTGACAAATTGACTGTTTAACTCTTCAACAATTTCCGCCTTACAATGATCCTTCTTCATAATAAAACATATTTTAAATGTTTGAATATCTCAGGGAAACATACAAATCAAGTAATGAAAAGTCCGTCGCAAATAGATTGTACCGCTAAATATAGCTCTTGTACGTGCTCTCCTCCACCAGAACGTTTACACTAAACATATCTCCTGAAAAAGAATCCCGAGGGTTACACAAGCTACTGATCGCTAGGCACGCGCCGTGCGTCGACTGCAGGGCTGACCCTTTCTGCACCAGCTGAGGTAGGGAGACCCTACCTGGCTATGCCCACCCATACTGACCGCATGCATGCACGCAATACAACTATGGGAAACAATACATTGATCAATCGGAAATTTGATGTCGCGATTGGGTTTTTGAAAGTGCTATAGACTTCCTAAATCATTCTCTCGATTACATTCGGGAGGAGGGAGGAAGGTTCTACTGTATGATAGAATACAGACAACAGCAAATGCCACTGCAAGACAGAGTCCACTGTGATGCTCTGAGAAGTGCTGCACGCGATACAGTTCAATCATGATCCAGTCTGCGGCAATAAGATGCATAGCTCGACGTCAGATACAGCAGAAAACACTCACACATACCGCGCACTCAGCTCCTTGACGTCCACACACAGCACTCCTGTTCCCTTCATACATGGCCAGTGCTGATGTGAAAAGGTTAATGAAAATTACAGCTGCAGCTGCAGTCGTGGATGCACACGTATGCCAGAATACACCACGCCTGGTCATGGAGGGCATCTGGGGATTATTGGAGTGGTAGGATTTCGGATGTTATCAGCACGTCCACGGCAGACATCCATCATTTCGAATTTTCTCTTACGCTACACACACACACACACACACACACACACACACACACACACACACACACACACACACACACACACACACACACGTCCATTTCTGTCACATTCACCCAGCACATTGGTCACTTGGTCAGCCTCGCTGCTCTGGCCAAGATCTGACAAGTGTGCAAATTCTTTGTACACATCAAAGACTGAGCTAATCCATTACTTTCAATTGCCGACTTCTAGTAACCGCCCTAATAGGCAACTGCAGTGCACTGCAAAACAAGCAGCTGCAGCTTGGATGTATACAGTAGTTCATCCATCTGCAAAACAAGCAGCTGCATCTTGGATGTATACAGTAGTTCTAAACAATTCCACCCCAACACAGTCCCGCAAGTTTAAAAAATCTACTTTACCCAATCCAACATACCGATGTTGTATTCCATACACTTCGAATTTCTCATGCAAAATGTAGATTCCTCCCATTTATGCATTTTCGAACATAGAATAAAATGGAAAATACACGCGTTTTCGCATCGCTAAAGTGTCGTTACTTGGTGTGAAAATCCTGTACAGGAGTACGGCATCGGCTATATTCCCTCTAAGTATTCTTTCATCAGGTAGAAAAATATATTTTCTTATTTGTCATGTCACGCATCACAAGACTGGAAAACTAACCTCATTTTTGCCTCATGAAGGAACGCTAAGGTCTACCACTGTCACAGAATGCTCCGACTTTCGAACTCTCTCATATGATAACCAAATGTCTCGCCACATAGGAGGCCTCTTAAGGTAACAGCACAGAGAAGCTGTAAATATGAGTTTTATACTACGTATCACTTCATAAATACGGTACCACATCTGATTTTATTACGATGGTTGTCTCTCCATGTATCGGTGGACGAGTGAAATATTGTTAAAAGATATCGCCACAACGAAAGAAACGCTAAGTGAAGAATGATATGTGTGGTGCGCTAACCATCGTCTACACTTGCTAAGCGCCATGTGGCTTACATCAAATTGATAGGCTAATTCATTAAATTGATCATGAGAGTCACTTTGCATACGAAGTAATTTTTCTTTTTCAGTAGTCGGATTACAATCACCCGATAGTTCAAATGGGAATCCTAGGAGGGAAGACGATATTCGTTTCGAGGAGCACTGTTGAGAACCAACATTTGAAGATGACTAGAAGAGGACTCTACTGCCGCAACATACATTACGCGTAAGGACCGCATTATTAAAAACACGATCACGACTAAGTTGCCGTCACTCTGCATAAAAAGCGGTCTAGGTTCTACAGGCACACACGGGTGGCTTATAGTGTTACGCTTTCTGGTAAAAATGCTGTCTGCGGTTTGGAATCAAGTCTTTCCATTCAACCACATATATGTGTTGAATCGTATGGATAAATCTTTTCGGGACTACAGTCACTAGTGAATCATATTCGTGGCACTGTCATATCTAGTAAGGAGGCACCTTTTTCGAATCTGCTACAATAAAACTCCAACGTTAAATAGTCCCTCTGCATTTTGTAACTCTCTTCAGTCTCTCCCCGCCGCCCCTACAGCTTTGAATATGTGATCGTTTCAATTTAAGTCGGAACTGAAAAGATATTGGAGAGCGCTACTTCTACCACCTTCTGCAACCTGTGTAGAAACAAGGCAAGCTGAATTAATGCGACAGGCCCGTGTTTTGACTACTCGATGTAAATGGGAACATGTTGTCATAGCTTCGCCAACGGAGTACAATGTGTAAGGTCTAAGTCAAAACGACACATTCTCCTGCAACACAAGGTAGTATAAAAGAAAGTACTAGCAACTGCTGTGGTGTTCCTTATTGGGAAAATTAGAAACACTCCACATCATACAGGAACTAGATGAAGGATGACAATTTTGCTGCTGCATTGTGATATGTTTCCAAACTACATACAGATATTACACTCTGAAGGAGATCTGTGTCCCCCAGGGTGCATTCACATCTGTCACCCAAACATTCTATCATCGTAATTTTGTACCATCCAACAGAGAAAAACTACGAACTATAAAAGCTCCACTAACTTCATCTGACAGAGAACCCAATAAGATCTTTACAGCATCTCTATCTTCCAATATATCAAGAACAAATACCATCTGCATGCTGGCATCGAGCATATGCGGTGATCCTATTTAATAAACAGGTACTGATCCACTGGAACAGGTGGCCAGTGATTGACGTCACTTGCACAGATGAGTGTAAATTTTTGTAGGAGGACATAAATGGTTCTCATGGCTCTGAGCACTATGGGACTTAACTTCTGAGGTCATCAATCCCCTAGAACTTAGAACTACTTAAACCTAACTAACCTAAGGACATCAAACACATCCATGCCCGAGGCAGGATTCGAACCTGCGACCGTAGCGGTCACGCGGTTCCAGACTGTAGCGCCTAGAACCGAACGGCCATCCCGGCCGGCGTAGGAGGACAATATCCCACAGACTATAAATAGCAAGAGAGGGTCCCTGTTATGTTGTTTGGTACATTCTACTTTTCTGCTGTAACATGCTTTGTACACCACCATACATTTTCTTCTTCCCGCCACGACTTCGAGGTCTGTGTCAGGTTCTAAAATGTTGTTAACACGTTTTGATCCATTGGCTCTCACAGAAAACTGGACATCGCACGGTGTAAATCATGTTGCTGCTGCTGCCACAACATACACATTGGATGATTGAAATAAAAGACAGTCACAACACAAGGAAACTGGAAGAGTTCTGCGACATTGTGGAGCTTTTCCAAACTGCTGTCCGAAGGTGATTGATGACCTACGCGTTGCAAATCATCTTTTACAGTGGCGGGGTAGCTGATGGCTCAGTGTTGTCATGTATGCGATCACTGTCCCAGAAAGTGTTGTCCCTCCACCAAGACTCTTTCTCCATCTCAAACAAGCGATGTCAGTCAATCATTATGTGGTAATGAATAGCATACCAGTGGATGGATGGGATGGAAAAGACACCACCGATGTGCTGTAATAAGCAGATTTACTAGTTGTTTTAGAACGGTTACCAGTGACAAGGTAGCATACTTCCTATTTCTGTGTCGCCGGCCGAAGTGGCCGTGCGGTTAAAGGCGCTGCAGTCTGGAACCGCAAGACCGCTACGGTCGCAGGTTCGAATCCTGCCTCGGGCATGGATGTTTGTGATGTCCTTAGGTTAGTTCGGTTTAACTAGTTCTAAGTTCTAGGGGACTAATGACCTCAGCAGTTGAGTCCCATAGTGCTCAGAGCCTATTTCTGTGTCATCACTAAATCACCCCTCCCGTACTCTGTAAGTACCATTGTGAATGTACATAGACTGTGCAGTACGTCCATTCATTGTTAATTCTCGAACTTATTACACCAAAGTATAGCAGACAGCGATCTACATATTTCCAGCACCTCGATCCTAGGCCGTAATTTACGATTATGATTGCCTATCCAGAATGAGATTTTCACTCTGCAGCGGAGTGTGCGCTGATACGAAACTTCCTGGCAGATTAATACTGTGTGCCCGACCGAGACTCGAACTCGGGACCTTTGCCTTTCGCGGGCAAGTGCTCTACCATCTGAGCTACCGAAGCACGACTCACGCCCAGTCTCACAGCTTTACTTCTGCCAGTATCTCGTCTCCTACCTTCCAAACTTTACAGAAGCTCTCCTGCGAACCTTGCAGAACTAGCACTCCTGAAAGAAAGGATATTGCGGAGACATGGCTTAGCCACAGCCTGGGGGATGTTTCCAGATGTTTCAAATGGTTCAAATGGCTCTGAGCACTATGGGACTTAACAGTTATGGTCATCAGTCCCCTAGAACTTAGAACTACTTAAACCTAACTAACCTAAGGACATCACACAACACCCAGCCATCACGAGGCAGAGAAAATCCCTGACCCCGCCGGGAATCGAACCCGGGAACCCGGGCGTGGGAAGCGAGAACGCTACCGCACGACCACGAGATGCGGGCTTCCAGATGTTTCCTTTCGCGGGCAAGTGCTCTACCATCTGAGCTACTCATTCTGGAAACATCCCCCAGGCTGTGGCTAAGTCATGTCTCCGCAATATCCTTTCTTTCAGGAGTACTAGTTCTGCAAGGTTCGCAAGAGAGCTTCTGTAAAGTTTAGAAGGTAGGAGACGAGATACTGGCAGAAGTAAAGCTGTGAGACCGGGCGTGAGTCGTGCTTCGGTAGCTCAGATGGTAGAGCACTTGCCCGCGAAAGGCAAAGGTCGCGAGTTCGAGTCTCGGTCGGGCACACAGTTTTAATCTGCCAGGAAGTTTCATATGATTGCCTATCTTTCCCTTTGCAGTTGGGAGTCACAGAGCATTCTCGCTTTCTTAGGATAAAGTTACTGACTGAAAGATCTCCTTGCTTTGACCAACGCTCCCCGCAAAACTATTGCTTTGACCAACGCTCCCCGCAAAACTATCACCGATTTAATTTGCAGCTGACGAGAAGTAGGCCGCTACAGAGCGAACCGAGTCTGTAACTGCTGTCCACCACCCATCCTAGAGCACAAGATCTCTCTAGATGAGCGAATGTCGAGGAGGTTAGCACCCCTTATAGGTGTATAATAGATATGAAACTGTTGTGGTGATATAAGAGACAGCTAAAAACAAGAAACGGGTGGTTTTTTATGTATGTTGGAGCTCCATACAGATGGAGTTGGCAGCATTTTGCGTAAACCAACGGCACTATCAATTCTGAAATATTGTTATAGTGTCTAGGGTCAGTACCAAGAAGGTATTGGTAAGAGAGAACATGAACACATGCACCCCTAAGGCCAGACGGTTCCACACTTAAAATAGGCTATAATGTTAGAACGTTGCAGTTTCCGAGCTATTAGTCATGTGGAATAAAGCGCTGTTAATATTCTAATGAAAAAATATATTTCCAGCGCACGACATACTCTTATATCCTTCTTTCAGGTTTCTTTACCATGAACTATGGTGACAAACTGTAATAGACGTCGTGGACAATTTTAACGTGAAAGGTTTTGTCATTAAAACAGAAATTACAAGGCGCAACATACCTCGTATCTCGGGGGCGGGCCACAACACTGGTTCAATACATGTCTCTGCAATAAACATCCTAACTTGCTGCTCGTTGGCCCACAGTACGGTAGGAAAGCCACTGGCTAGGCTTCTGTCGATTCACAAGGCGTCCTGAAAGCGTTTGCAATGTTTTTACTGTAGCCATTCTCCCTGAACACATGCCTCAATTGCTGCATTTCAGACTGTAGGTGGCGTCGTCAGAAATACGATATGAGGCATGTTGCGCCCTTTTAAAGACGACATAGTGCCTGGTGTGTATGGTGTCCCTTGCGAGTGCGGCGGCAAGGATGCAGGCCACACAATTCGCACAGTTGCAGAGCGTTGTACTGAGCACAAGGGGCATATTAAGGAAATGGAACTCGACAAGTCGGCCATAGCTATTGCCTCTAAAGCCGACACAAAATACAGTTTGAGAACACGAGAGTCTTGGTTCATGCGTCAACGTAATGGGATTCCGTTATCAAAAAGGTGGATGAGATTAGATTGAACAGTAATATTTTCAACATAAACCAGGGTTACACACTGGGAAGGGCGTGGGGGCGGTTTTTGAATGTCTAAAGGTAGCAACGACTGATGCTTAACACTTGTAGAAAGGCGAGAGCGGCATGTTCAAACGTGGCGCCGTCCCCTTGCGCCACAAGACGTCATGCGGTCGTGCGGCGGGTCGGAGCTCCTATGAGCTGCCCAACTTAGATTCCATGCACGCGACGTTTCGGCCATCTCTGATTGGTGACAGCAGCCGTAATCGTTGGTATATAAGCAGGAAATAGTGCCAGCCCCGGAAGAGACAATAAAGAAAAAAATACCAGCCCCCAGGAATCAGTAATTTTACTCCTGACGACGATGACAGAGCTAGCCATTGAAAGCTCGAGAATTTTATTCGAATTGACGTGGCTTGATAACCGAAAAGATTTTAGTGGATCTACGTATATTATTCTTCTGTGGTGGTTCTTTCGATGCTTCCCTGAAACCATAGATCTGGACGCCTCATCTTCGAAACAGACGCCTGTGCAATCAGCATTATAAGCGAACAGAGGGTAGTGCATCAAAAACTTGGACAATTCCTGTTGTTTATTTTGTAAGTTTTGCCCATATAAATCAATAAATCGATTTATTATTAATATTTAAACCGCAACATTCGTTGATAAACGCCCTACGTATATCGAGTCTCCATACTCAACTTTCAATTCGACTTAAAACCGTTGCAACTGAAAGTAGAATAATGCTCCTGACTTAAAAAATTTTACTATTCATACCATCAATTTCTTCACGTGCTCCATAGGTGCAAATTTAACACAAAGTGTTTCTCTATGTACAAAACAATTTACCCAGCCTAGCGATCATTGTAATTTTTGCTATTTTATTAGCCAGCCGGTGTGGCAAAGCGGTTCTAGGCGCTTCAGTCGGGAACCGCGGGACTGCTACGGTCGCAGGTTCGAATCCTGCCTCGGGCACGGAAGTGTGTGATGTCCTTAGGTTAGTTAGGTTTAAGTAGTTCTAAGTTCTAGGGGACTGATGCCCTCAGATGTTAAGTCCCATAGTGCTCAGAGCCATTTGAACCAATAGACTGGTGCTTTATTGTCAACTAAATCTTTAAATCATTTCTGCATGGTATTATAATTTAGTTTCCTTGGAAATTTGCAGGACCCATTGCTTATGCGACTATGCAACTAAAACTGACAATTCTCATCCCTCTCTTCCGTCATTTCAATTCATCTTTAAAGGCTTGTGACGATGAATCCCTATACTGTCTCTTTTTGAGCAAACAGCAACTGGAACTGAGAACATCCTTCATAACGAGAACAAATAGTGAAGGGTAAACATCGAACATCGCTGACAACAAGATTCTGTTTAACTGAGGAGAGTTGTGCTGATCAAAAAATACAACACCGCAGTAATAAACGAAATGTCAGGCTCTACGGAATACTTCCTGAGAGGAACTAGTAGAGCTAACACAGGCTAAACTTTGGACGAGCTCACACAGACTAAACTTTGGACTATATGCGTCAGTAATAGCTCTACAGGGGTGTCAATCCGCTTTGACGGTTACCTATAATGGGGGGGGGGGGGGGGTGCAGCAAGCATACATTCAGGGGAAAACCTATTGTTCTCCTTCAACTGACAGTTTTTTAACCTTTTTTATATGCTGAGTGGATTATGACGACCTGTGCCCTTCCCAAAACCCCTACCCCTCCTCTTCCCCCTCCCTCTCATCCTCCCCCACCCCTCAGACAAATCCCTTGCCCATACAAGCACAATTTAATTGACTAATTAAATAAATCGATAGTTAACTAACTCCTCCTCCTCTGGAAAACCTCCCACCATCCCTCACATGGAAATTGTTTGGAAAAAGAGTCAGTTAACTGGCCATCGGGCGGAAAATTGGTTGCAGTGTATGGAATATTATTCAAACAATTTCTTGTAGATAAGACAATGTATGGGAAATTGTTTATTTAAGCAACTTGTGGGATGCAAGGCAGTGTTTGGAGTACAGTTTATTTATTTAATTGAAGAATACTGTCGGAATATGGACTGCAGTGTAAGGCATGCTGTTTATTTAAACAATTTGTGGGTGACAAGGCAGTATGGAATATTTAAACAATTGCAGAGCTTTTTTATTCTAATATTATCACTTTGGATGGAAACCCTGAGTGGGCTTAGTTATATTTGCTGCTGCACCCAGGGATGTTAAGGCACTATTTTTTATGATCCTCACTGTCTGAAGCAAGCTGTCTAGACATTGAAAGGAAAATCAGAACAATTAAATAGATAACAGTTCATGACATATTTCGAAAATCACAACAGATCGTGAAAAAAAAAACCACACACATACAAAATGCAAAACACTGTCCTCAAGACGAGAAAAATTGTTGGAATTTTCGGTGAATTTTCGATGTCCCACCAATTCTGGTATGGAGGCTGGCGGTTGGAGAGACAGCGCCCACCTGTCCGAACCAAAGGAGCCTGGTCTGCTTAGGTTTGTCTCTGAAGACTCGAACAAAGAAGGCATCAGGGAACTATCTATGGATAAATTGCTCTGCCACGCATCTTCTTTGGACAAGTCTGTAGAGACTCCACACACACACACACACACACACACACACACACACACACACACACACACACAGGATGTCTTGTGACCCTTGAACGTCATGGAACGTCCTGTGAATGGAGCATTCTGATTGGTTCTTCTTGAATTTACTCGCCAAATTGCTGCTGCTGATGTGGGAGTGCTGTACGCCAATTTCTTCGGATGCACAAATTACGAGAATTTTAGTGACAAACTATTTTGTACTGTCACCCCGACATAGAGCATCCAGTTTAAAAAATCCACTTTACCCAATCCAAGGCAGCGATGTTATTGACTATACGCCTCGAATTTCTCACGTGAAATGTAGATTGCTCCTTTCTATACACGTTATTTTCAAAGACAGAAGAAATCAGGGCATACACGCAATTTAAGATCGCTAAAGAATCGTTACTTGTTTTGAAAATCTTGTAACAGTATAGCATAGACAATATTTCCTTTAAGTATTTGCTCATGAGATAGAAAAAATCTGTTCAAATCATCTGAATATCTATTATGTCCCACATCAAGAGACTTTAATATTAAGCTGATTTTTGGCTCCTGACGGAGTGCTAAGATTTACCTCTATCACAGGATGCCTTCTCGCTTTCTAACTCCCTTAAAGTAACCAAATGCCTCGCCATATAAGAAATCTCTTAAGGTAGCAGCACAGAGGCATTGTAAATATCAGGTTTATATTGCGTTTCACTTGATAAATTCGGTAACACATCTGATTTTATTACGTTGGTCGTCTCTCCCTGTGTAGATGGGGGGGGGGGGGGGGGTGGCATTTTGTTAAAAGGTAATTAAAAGGTAATCGCTCCAACACAAGAACTATATCCAAGGTACCCTATCCATCGCTACCATCCACCAGGCGGCATATCTCTGATATCAAATTGGCAGGCTAGTTAATTAAATTGATCATTAGAGTCACTTTGCGTGGCAAGTAATTTTTTTCGGCAGTGTTATTACACTCACCAGCGTCTTAAATGAGAAGCCCTGGAAGGAATACGATATTTTTTTCGAGGAACACTATTGAGAACCGAGATTTGAAACTGACCACAAAAGGACTCTACCCCTGCCAACATACATTTTGCGTAAGGAGCGTGCTATTAAAAACACGACCACAACCATTATGTTACCACCATCCTGCATAAAAGACGGTCTTGGTTCTACAAACACATAGAAGAGTCGCTGATAGCGTTACACTTCCTGGTAGAAATGCTGTCTGCGCTTTGGAATCAAGTCCATCCATATACTTGCGTTGGACTCTATGGAAGGATCATGTAATGATTCCAGCCAGCTGTGAATTAAATTCGCAGCACCCTCTTATTTGGAAATGAGACGCCTATTTTGAAACAATATGCTGAGGATCCCATACAGCAAAACTCCAGCATGGCTGTTTTAGACAGTACCTCTCTATCTTTTAACTGTCCCTCAGTCTCTGCCCCCTCTCCCGTCTGTAGCTTTGTCTATGTGATATTCCTAATTCAAGTTGGTACCAAGAGCTTCTGGAACCCATGGAGAAACTGGGTGAGCTGATTTGGTGCCATGTTTTGACCACTTGGTGTAAATGGGAACACATTGTTATAGCTTTGCTAACTATGTACGATGTGTAAGGCCTTCGCCAAACGAAGCTGCAACACAAAGTAGTAGAAAAGACAGTATGAGCAATAGGATGTTTTTTTTTGATTGGGAAAATTAGGAACTGGAAGAAGCACAAGGATTTTGCTACTGGATTGCAGTGTGTCTCCACACTAGATACAGCTACTGCAGTCTAAAGGAGATCTACATCTCTCAGGGCACAATCATGTCTGTCTCCCAAACTCCTTATAAATTTCCTCACCTATACAGTAGGAGGCCCATACCCACAGATTATTAATCACAACAGAGTGTTTCTGTGTTGTTCTTTCATAAGCCCATTGATGGATTGTGTGTGTGTGTTTTTTTTTTTAAAAAAAAACTTCCAAGCAGAGTATGACTACAGCTTTGTACACTTACACAATTTGTTTTTTTCCACCACGACTGTGAGGTCTGTGTCAGAAGCTAAACTGATATTAACATGTCTCAATCCATAGGCTCTCAGTGAAAGCTGCACATCTCAGGATGTAAACTACGCTGATCCCACAATAAATTGAAATAAAAAAAAAAAAACACAAGTAGTGTCAGGTCTGTGTCAGAAGCTAAACTGATATTAACATGTCTCAATCCATAGGCTCTCAGTGAAAGCTGCACATCTCAGGATGTAAACTACGCTGATCCCACAATAAATTGAAATAAAAAAACACAGGTAGTGTTTCATATTGATAAAAATGTAGAAGACATCGTGGCATATGAAAACCTGAACATTTGTGGTATTGTGGCTAGATTCCAAACAGCTGCCGAAAGTGGCTGATGACCTCTGTTTAAATACATCTTCCACAGTGATGTGGGAGCAGATGTATAGGTGTTCCAGTTCAATTGATTCCTCATACTGCAGTCATGTCCATGATCATGGTTTCATGCAGGCCATACATGGAATCTGCTGCTCCCATGAAGTCTCGCCCCATATCAAGCAAGCGGCATCAGTCAATCATTATATGGTAATAGACAGTATATCACTGGACAGATGGGATGAAGAGACATTGTCTATATATTGTAATGAACACCACAGTTGATAGTGCGATCCATTTTAGTAATTGTACCAGTTTTTCTGCAATTTTAATCCTAAACAATGACATGACAACATGCTTCCCAGTTTCTGCATCATCACTAAACCACCCGTCCACTACTTTATGTGTATCATACAGTAGATTGCTTATGTAGATTAATGACTGTGTAGTATGTGCATTTTTGGTTAATTCTCGAACATATACATCGAAGTATACCACACAGTGCCATACACTGGCGCATTTAGGTGATTATATATATATATATATATATATATATATATATATATATATATATATATATATATATATATATATGTGTGTGTGTGTGTGTGTGTGTGTAATGTATGATTACAATTGCCCATCTTCCCCTTTGTGGGTGGGTCACAGAGCATTATCACATTCTTAGGATAAATTTGGAGATTGAAGGATCTCACTGCATTGTCTTTGACTAGACCTCCCAACACTGTCCTTGATTTAATTTGCAGCTACTCAGAAGTAGGAGGGTACTACACCTGCTACATTCTATACCTCATGAAGGAACAGAGCAAACCATGTCTGTAACTGCTGTTCAGCAAAGATTGTTACACACGTCTTACTCACGGTGCCCACCCAAGTGCACAAGATCTCTCCAGATGGGCGCTTGTAAAGCAGATTATGACCTTTTATCAATGTATAGTAGATATGAGTTGTGATGATATAAAATGCATTTAAGAAGAAATGTGTAGTTTATGCGTTATGGAGCTCCAGATGCGCACAGTTCGAAACATTTTACATAAATCAACTTTGGCATCAATTCTGAGATATTTTTCCAGTATTTGGTGTCTGTACCAACAAGATGTCAGAAAAAGAGAAATATTGTGGTACATAAACACATTCCCGAATCTGAATGGTTCTGCACATAAACATGCTATAATGCAAGAGCAGTGCTTTTTCTATCCTATTAGTCATCTGGTTTCTGTACAAATTGTAAATAGCCATTCGCTCCCTATATTTTACCCTTGCCACCTTTAGAATTTGAAAGAGAGTATTCCAGTCAACATTGTCAAAAGCTTTCTCTAAATCTACAAATGCTAGAAACGTAGGTTTGCCTTTCCTTACTCTTTCTTCTAAGATAAGCCGTAAGGTCTGTATTGCCTCACGTGTTCCAACATTTTTACGGAATCCAAACTAATCTTCCCAGAGGTCGGCTTTTACCAGTTTTTCCATTCGTCTGTAAAGAATTCGTGTTAGTATTTTGCAGCTGTGACTTATTCAACTGATAGTTCGGTAATTTTCACATCTGTCAACACCTGCTTTCTTTGGGATTGGAATTATTATATTCTTCTTGAAGTCTGAGGGTATTTCGCCTGTCTCATACATCTTGCTCACCAGATGGTAGAGTTTTGTCAGGACTGGCTCTCCCAAGGTCGTCAGTAGTTTCAATGGAATGTTGTCTACTCCCGGGGCCTTGTTTCGACTTAGTTCAATGCTCTGTCAAAATCTTCACGCCGTATCGTGTCTCCCATTTCATCTTCATCTACATTCTCTTCCATTTCCATAATATTGTCCTCAAGTACATCGTCCTTGTATAGACCCTCTATATACTCCTTCCAACTATCTGCTTTCCCTTCTTTGCTTAGAACTGGGTTGCCATCTGAGCTCTTGATATTCATACAAGTGGTTCTCTTTTCTCCAAAGGTCTCTTTAATTTTCCTGTAGCAGTATCTATATCTAGTGATATAAGCCTCTACATCCTTACATTTGTCCTCTAGCCATCCCTGCTTAGCCATTTTGCGCTTCCTGTCGATCTCATTTTTGAGACGTTTGTATTCCTTTTTGCCTGCTTCACTTACAGAATTTTTATATTTTATGATTTCATCAATTAAATTCAATACTTCTTCTGTTACCCAAGGAGTTCTACTAGCCCTCGTCTGCCTTCACTACTTCATCCCTCAGAGCTACCCATTCTTCTTCTACTGTACTTCTTTCCCTCACTGCTGTCAATTGTTGCCTTATGCTCTCCCTGAAACTGTCTACAACCTCTGGTTTAGTCAGTTTCTCCAGATCCCATCTCCTTAAATTCCCAAGTTTTTGCAGTTTCTTCAATTTTAATCTACAGTTCATAACCAATAGTTTGTTGTCAGAATCCACATCTGCCCCTGGAAATGTCTTACAATTTAAAAGGTGGTTCCTAAATCTCTGTCTTGCCATTATATAATCTATCTGATGCCTTTTAGTATCTCCGGGATTCTTCCATGTATACAACCTTCTTTTATGATTCTTGCACCAAGTGTTAGCTATGATTAAGTTATGCTCTGTGCAAAATTCTACCAGACGACTTCCTGTTTCATTTCTTACCCCCAATCGATATTCACCTACTACGTTTCCTTCCCTCCCTTTTCCTACTCTCGAATTCCAGTCACCGATGACTATTAAATTTTCGTCCCCCTTCACTACCTCAATAATTTCTTTTATCTCATCATACATTTCATCAATTTCTTCACCATCTGCAGAGCTAGTTGGCATATAAACTTGTACTACTGTAGTAGGTGTGGGCTTCGTGTCTATCTTGGCCACAATAATGCGTTCACTATGCTGTTTGTAGTAGCTTACCCGCTCTCCTATTTTTTTATTCATTATTAAACCTACTCCTGCTTTACCCCTATTTGATTTTGTATTTATAACCCTGTATTCACCTGACCAGAAGTCTTGTTCCTCCTGTCACCGAACTTCACTAATTCCCGCTATATCTAACTTTAACCTATCCATTTCCCTTTTTAAATTTTCTAACCTACCTGCTCGATTTAGGGACCTGACATTCCACGCTCCGATCCGTAGAAGGCCAGTTTTCTTTCTCCTGATAACGACGTCCTCCTGAGTAGTCCCCGCCAAGAGATCCGAATGGGGTACTATTTTACCACCGGAATATTTTACCCAAGAGAACGCCATCATCATTTAACCATACAGTAAAGCTGCATGCCCTCGGGAAAAATTACGGCTGTAGTTTCCCCTTGCTTTCAGCCGTTCGCAGTACCAGCACAGCAACGCTGTTTTGGTTATTGTTACAGGGCCAGATCAGTCAATCATCCAGACTGTTGCCCCTGCAACTACTGAAAAGGCTGCTGCTCCTCTTCAGGAACCACACGTTTGTCTGGCCGCTCAACAGATTCCCCTCCATTGTGGTTGCACCTACGGTACGGCCATCTGTATCGCTGAGGCACGCAAGTCTCCCCACCAACGGCAAGGTCCATGGTTGATGGGGAGGGGGGGGGGTGGCTACTGATGGGGGTGTTTATTTCCTCAAAAGACGTCACTGTACGCATTTTTGTCTACCGATGATCATTTTATAAGACTGTTGTGAACATATCATAATTTCTGAATCATACTCTGGCTTGCACTTCTTAAACAGCAGGCGTCATATACCTCTGGTAACCTATGTAGTATTTGTGTCACATAGAATCAATGGTATCTTTGTTGTGCAAGGTAGTAGTTTTATCACTTTACAGGTTTTCACCATAGTTTACCATACAGAACTTGCTTGGAGAATTTATGTCATGCACTGGAAATACATTTCTTACATTGGAATATTGATAGTGTTGCATTACACGCGACTAATAGGTCGGAAACCGCACTGCTCTAGCACTACAGCATGTTTACTTGCAGAACTGTTTAGCCTGATGCGTGTGTTTATGTTCTCCCTTACCAATACCTTCTTGGTATTGACTCCAGACACTAGAATAATACTTGAGAATTTATAGCACAGTTGATTTACGTGAGATGTTTCGCACTACATCTGTCTGGAGCTCCAGCATGCATAAGTCAAACAGTTCTTATTATCTGTCTTTTATGTCATCACAACACTCTCTTATCTACCATACACCGATAAGGGGTCCTAACCTCCTCAATATGTGCACATCTGGAGAGATCTTGTGAACTTAGATGGGTGCCATGAGTAAGATTAGTTCAGAACAGTCTTCGCTCAGCAGAAATTGTGGACATGGCCCGCTATCTTCCTTATCAAGACATGCAAGGTAGCAAGTATAGTACCCCCTTACTTCTGATAAACTGACAATTAAATCGAGGACAGTGTTGTAGGGACAGTTGGTTAAAGACAATGCTGGGAGATCTTTTAGTATCAGACTTTATCCTAAGAACGCGAGAATGCTCTGTGACTCTCATTCACATAGAGAAAGATGGGTAATTGTAATCATAAACACATACTACAATCGAAGTGCTACAAATATGTAGGTAATCTAATTGCACTGGTGTAGGTCACTGATATACTTTGACGTATATGTTCGAGAATTAACCACGAATGGGTGTACTGAACAGACATCTATCTACATTTGCAATGTACTATGTGGTACACACAAAGTAATGTAGGTGTGGTTTAGCAATAATGCAGACTCTGGAAAGCATGCTGTTGTGTCATTGGTCAGTGTTGAAATTATGGGAAAACTGGTGAAATTGCTGAACCTGATCACACTATCAAGTGAGGTGTTTGTGACAATACATCTACAGTGTCTTTTCCATCCCATCTGTCCACTGGTATACTGTTGATTACTACATAGTGATTGACTTATGCCATTTGTCTGAGATGTGGAGAGTATTGGCGGGAGCAGCGCCTTCTGTGGATGGCCTCCATGAAACAGAGATCGCGTGGATGACTGCAATATGAGGAATCAACTGAAATGGAACATCAAGACATCTGCTACCACGTCACTGTGAAAATGTGTAGAGGTCATCAGTCATCTTTGGGCAGCTGTTTGGAATCACCCCACAATGCCGCAAACTCTTCCAGTTTCCCCATGACATGATGTCTTCCACATTTTTGTCAATAAGAAACGCTGCCTGTGTCTTTCATTTCAACCATATTGTGTATTGTGGGAGCACCATTGTTTACACCCAATGATGTCCAACTTTCAGTAAGAGCCATTGGATCAAGTCGTGTTAATGTTTGTTTAGAACCTGGCACAGACCTTGAAGTCGTGGTGGAAAAAACAAAATGAAGGCAGTGTACAAGGCTGTAGTAATACACTGCCTGGATGTGTTACAGCAGAAAAATACAATGTATCAATATGAAAGAACAACATAGGAACGCTCTCTTGCTATTGATAATCTGTGGGATATGGTGCTCCTGCAGTACAGGTGACGAAAATTTACAATGATATGTGGAAGTGACTTCTATGTAAGGCCAAATGATCCAATGACCAATACTTGCATATTTAATAGGATCGCCACATATGCTCGATGCAAGCATGCAGAAGGTCTTTATATTCAAGATATTGGTAGACATTGGCACGGTAATAGCTTTTAGCGTTCACTACCGCGTAATGTTAGCAGAGTTTTTATAGTTTGTAATCCTTCTCTGTTGGATGGTACAAAATCGTGAGAAAGGAGATAATGTTTGGGTGAGAAACATGACTGCATCCACTGAGATGCAGACCTCCTTTGGACTGCAGTACCTGTATGTAGTTTGGAGATTCACCATAATGCAGTAGCAAAATCCTCGTCCTTCGTCCAGTTCCTATATTATGTGGAGCATTCCTAAGGTTCCCTATCACAAAAGCCATCCTACTCTCTTTTCTACTACCTCGTGTAGCAGGAGAAAACTTCGTTTGGCTCTGGCATTACACACTGTGCATGGTTGGCAGAACTACAATAACGTGTTCCAATTTCCACCAAGTGGTCAAAAACGGCATTACCTCAGTTCGCCCCGTTTCTCCATGGGATGCAGAAGGTCTTAGATACAGCACTCTCAGACTTACTTTCAGTTCCAACTAAAATTGGGATGAACACTTGGACAAAGCTGCAGCGAGAGCGAGACAGAGACTGAGGAACAGTTACAAGATGCAGAGGGACTGTCTAAAAAACCACACTGGAGTTTTGCTGTATGGGATCCTTAGCAGATAGGTTCGAAAAAGGTGATTCGTTTCGAGATGTGAGAGTGGCACGAACGTGATTCACCAGTGGCTGTAATCATTAAAAGTCGTCCCCAGAGGATTCAACGCAAGTATGTGGTGGAATGGAAAGACTTGATACAAAATCGCACACAGCATTTCTACCGAGTAGCGTAACATCATCAGTGACTCTTGTGTATGCCTATAAACGCAAGACCACATTTTATGCAGAGTGACGGTAACATAATCGTTGTCACCATGTTTTTAATAGGGCAATCCTTACGTGAAGTGCATGTTGCTTGCAGTAGGCTTCTTCTGTGGTCAGCTTGATATATCAGTTCTCAAGAGTGTGCCTCAATAAAGATATCGTCTTTCCTCCAGGGATTCCCATTTGAGATACCTGCTGAGTGTAATTGGACCACTCAATATGTTTAACTGTCAGTGCAATATGACTACTGTATTATTCTCGATCTATACAAAGGTTCTTTCTGGCGAAATTCTCCTAACTTGTGGGTCTGCTGAAAGCGGTAGACAGTGCTCCCACACCATCAGCAATTCTACAGGTAAATTAAGCAAACTAATCAGAATGCTCCATCCACAGGACGTTCCATGATGACCAAAAGTCACAAAACTTCCTTTGAAGGGGGAGCAGGGTCATATGAGCTTCTACAGACTGGTTCTTCAAAGAAGATAGGAGGTGGGCGGGCACAGCAATGTATCTAAAGATATTTTCGTGATGTCAGACAGTCATGTGATATCTTCTTTCTCCGAGGGTTCAGAGACAAGTCCAAGCGGATTAGCCTCCTCTGGTTCAGACAGGGAGGATGCTGTCCTCCAGCCGCCATCGTGGCTTTAGAGGATCTCCAGACCAGAATTTGTAGGCCATCGAAAATTCACCGAAAATTCCAGGCATTTTTCTCGTCTTTAAGACGTGCTTTGCATTCTGTTTGTGTGTGCGGTTTTTTTCAAGTTCTGTTGTGGGTTCCGAAATATGTAATGACTTATTAGATATGTAATTTTTCTTCTTTTCCTTTATATGTCTACATCTACATCTACATCCATACTCCGCAAGCCACCCGACGGTGTGTGGCGGAGGGTACCCTGAGTAGCTCTACCGGTTCTCCCTTCTATTCCAGTCTGGTATTGTTCGTGGAAAGTAGGATTGTCGGTACGCTTCTGTGTGGGTTCTAATCTCTCTGATTTTATCCTCATGGTCTCTTCGCGAGATATACGTAGGAGGGAGCAATATACTGCTTGACTCCTCGGTGACGGTATGTTCTCGAAACTTTAACAAAGGCCCGTACCGAGCTACTGAGCGTCTCTCCTGCAGAGTCTTCCACTGGAGTTTATCTATCATCTCCGTAACGCTATCGCGATTACTAAATGATCCTGTAACGAAGCGCGCTGCTCTCCGTTGGATCTTCTCTATCTCTTCTATCAACCCTATCTGGTACGGATCCCACACTGCTGAGCAGTATTCAAGCAGTGGGCGAACAAGCGTACTGTAACCTACTTCCTTTGTTTTCCGATTGCATTTCCTTAGTACTCTTCCAATGAATCTCAGTCTGGCATCTGCTTTACCGACGATCAACTTTATATGAGCATTGCATTTTAAATCACTCCTAATGCGTACTCCCAGATAATTTATGGAATTAACTGCTTCCAGTTGCTGACTTGCTATTTTGTAGCTAAATGGTAAGGGATCTGTCTTCCTCTGTATTCGCAGCACATTACGCTTGTCTACATTGAGATTCAATTGCCATTCCCTGCACCATGCGTCAATTCGCTGCAGATCCTTCTGCATTTCAGTACAATTTTCCATTGTTACAACCTCTCGATACACCACAGCATCATCTGCAAAAAGCCTCAGTGAACTTCCGATGACATCGTGCTTGGAAAGGCGAGAAAAATAAAAAATAAGTGCCTTAACATCCCTGACTTTAGCAACAAATGTAAACTAAGCCCACTGAGCGTTTCCATGGGCTATCAGAATTTACAAACACTCCTTTTTCTTAGCGAGTGCAGCACACTCGTACTGCCGTTAAAAATTACGTCCCTTTTCAGTGCTGTAGTAGAACAAGTGCATGCTGCTGTGAGAAATGGTTTTAAGCAGTGAAGATATTAATACCGAACTTCGTGAACTGATTAAACATGAACAACGGAGTTGGCACAAATCTTCCTAACATTCATGGAACGAAGGTAAAACGCAAAATGTATATACAGATACATTTGTCCATCGAGGTCGGTTGTATATAGCTAAATCAGGAATATAAAATTAAAGTTAAGCCTAATTTGTTTAAATAATTATACTTAATTAAGTAACTACGGTTTAATAACATTCCAGGAAAAACTCACTTAGAACAGTCTTATTTGATTCAAATTTCAGGTGAAATTGATAAGATTATGGCACGAAGGCGTGAAAGAAGTAGAAACGCTTCTGTATGATCAAGAAATAATAGAACCGCTTGTCACAATTGTGGAAAGCCCTACAGAAACGAAAAAGTAAAAGATGATTGGTGATTGGTTTGATACGCTGAAACGCGTTTCAGCTGACTGTGATGTAACATTAAGAGATGTTGTCTACTCGGGCGCTTGAAAAATCTGTAGCAGAACGGAAAACAGCCATTGGTTGAAAAGATGTAAACTGGTTGAAAATAAAGGAGTTGCCATTTGATAGCAAATAGGAGGAAGGGAGTGCCTTTCACCATTAAATTTCCAGAAACACACAATTCGACATCGGTTTCTGTTCAGCAATTCTCAAAAAGTGTCAGGGTCGCCCTATGCGTTCTCTAAAGTGTTCTTCAACGAGATGAAATATATGCTGTTAGAGGGCCAGTGACAGAAGAGAAGAGAAAGATTTATTTCTCGGACATGTTTTCTCTCAAAACGTGATTTTAAATACCAGATCAGGATGACTAGTCCATACCTGCAGCAGTGGACAAGATGATGATGACGATGATGAAGCACTCTATGACATTTAACATGTGAAGAACTGTATTCTCGTTTCGAGTTCACTTGCAATGACTGTAATATTCAGTGCAGAAGCATTGTAAGTCCACTCAGCTATAATGTTTAATAGTAACTGCGTAGTAATTTAGCATAGAATTGAATATTTGCAGCGTTAAAATATAATTATGTTTGTTGCTTCTATAAGCAGCGATGTCACAGATGAAACTGTGTAGTTGACTAACAGTTCTTATCTTTCCCCCTCATATTTTCGTGGCGCAATGATTCTCCATAAAATTTCGATCGTGCAGCCGAATAAATTTCGCTTCTTCTTCTAATGTTTCAGCTTTATACAGTACAGTCATCTTCAGAGACCCGTGGGTTTAAGAGGACGGAGCAAATGCTGGAGTGTCAGTCACCTCGGCTCACTCTGAAGATGACTGTACGGTATAAGTATTAGAAGAAGTTAAATTTATGCAGCTGCGGGTCCGAAATTTTATGGCACAGTTTTTAATATTTATTTTTTCGTACTTCTGTTATTCTCCAAACCAGTTTTTGGAAGTGCACCACTACTGCTCTGCACGCCTAACTTGTACTAACTTTGACAGTGTTTCATAATGGAGTCAGTGGTTGATCTTAACTAAACAATAACTTCACATAAGTCTCGTTTGTGGAGCTATGTTCACTAGTACGCTTTTGCTTCTCTTATTGTATACTTTTACACGTGTCAGCTTGCACTATTAATTACGATACAGCCAAGAGAAGTAGATACTTACAGCAATAGTTATCAGCCTCCGAATCTTCTGAAGTTGTAGTTGACGACGCATCGTCATCAAATGCGATTGTCATCTTATCCTCGGTGTCTGATTCTGCCGCATGTGTTGCTGGAAATCCCTTCTCCTCGTCTCGAGATGTAGCTGAGTTCCTGCTCTTCGCCTCTGAGCTCGCTGCAGGTGTTAGTGAAGTTCCAGTCAGCTCGTGTCCAAATACTACAGAGGTGCTGCTGCCGGCATCTGAACAGCTTGCGCTTGAACACGGGGGGTACAGTCTATCTTCTTCATGTACCAGCGCTGCTTTAGTCATCATGTCTGGCTGTGTCGCGTCTGAAGCGGGATTGTCTGGTTCTTCATCTCGAAAATTGGCCGGCATGGCTTAGTTTCGTTAGCTCGACTTTCTTGAGATTCTGGATAACCTATTGACAAAATTTTATCTTTAATTAGCTAACATTTTACAGTTTTCTGACAGATTACGATAACATCAGAATTTATTATAATAAATTGCAGCAAAAATATTTTGTACTAAAAGCGCAGAAAATGGAGTGTAATGTTTTGAAACATATGCTTCTGTTCCAGTTAGTACTTTAACCAACTCTTTCTTAATATTTTTGTACTTTCAACATTGGAGCGCAGTCAGCAATCGTGATAATCTAATTGTGGTGTCACCGACAGACACCACACTTGCTAGGCAGTAGCCTTTAAATCGGCCGCGGTCCGTTAGCATACGTCGGACCCGCGTGTCGCCACAATCAGTGATTGCAGACCGAGTGTCGCCACACGGCAGGTCTAGTCTAGAGAGACTCCCTAGCAATCGCCCCAGTTGTACAGCCGATTTTGCTAGCGATGGTTCACTGTCTACATACGCTCTCATTTGCAGAGACGACAGTTTAGCATAGCCTTCAACTACATTTGCTACGACCTAGCAAGGCGCCATATTCTTCAGGAATGTATTCTGAACAGATAATATTGTGATTCATGTACCGTCAAGAGCGACGTTCATCATTAATGGATTAAAGTTAAGTATCAAACTAATTACGTCCGCTTTCTGAATTCTAATTTCATGTTCGAGACCTCACGTCAGTATAGTTCTTGCCTCCTCACGCCAGCCTGCGTGAGGTAAAACGCGTGCATTTCGGCCTCCTCTCGTAACACGGTGTTGGCTCTTCTGCCAACACAACACTAATCTATAAGAAACTATCAGCCTCGATTGCCGTAATGAAACCAACCCTTACCTAGGTTTCAGCCGAAATAATTGAAGGTCTCAATTATTTGGGCTGAAACCTAGGTAAAGGTTGGTTTAATTACCGCAATCGAGGCTGATAGTTTCTTATATATCTTTCTCAATACCTGAAAGCATCTTATTGAAATGTGGATGAAAGTTTTGGCATTTTCTGCAACTCAATATCAGGTCTGCGTTACTTTCTGTAGGGTCAGAACCATTCCATCTTGTATATATAGGGTTGAAATTAATAAAACCGACAAACTGCAGGGACGGATTCGTGATCGGAAATGGAGGAAAAAAGGTTCTATGAACATGTGTCCGGAAATGCATCATTGCCAAGGTAGATGGTTCTGACTAATGAAAGTTCCTAGGATCATGTGGCGGATGTTCCTTGTGCGTTGCAGGATGTGTGATTGACGTAGCGTACAGTAAGCTGCAGAATGGTCCAGTATTCATGTCGGGAACAAGGCGAGGTGATGTCTCTGTGTACGGCCAAGTAGATGGAAATGGTTGAGAGGCAGCACCTCTATACCAAGACAAACACCCTCACACACACCAATAATATCACATGACATTTCAAGTCATTTTTGGGCGTTTGTGTGATCTTGGGTCCTTTCAGACAGACGAAGGTTCAAGGAGGCGGCACACGGTGCATACACGAGATTTGGAGGCCAGGGTTCTACTGGAGGGAGGAGGAGAGTAGTGTTTAACGTCCCGTCGACAACGAGGTCATTAGAGACGGAGCGCAAGCTCGGTTGAGGGAAGGGTGGGGAAGGAAATCGGCCGTACCCTTTCAAAGGGACCATCCCGGCATTTGCCTGAAGCGATTTAGGGAAATCACGGAAAACCTAAATCAGGATGGCCGGAGACTGGATTGAACCGTCGTCCTCCCGAATGCGAGTCCAGTGTGCTAACCACTGCGCCACCTCGCTCGGTGGTTCTACTGGATACGTGTGTTGAGATGAATCCTACTATACACTCCAGACAAGTGGCCTGCCAACATGGTGTAAGCCAAAGGACGATAATGTGTATCCTGCATGACAGGAATGTGTGAAAGCGTGCATTGCATCACATGGAGGCCACGTTGAACACCTGTTGTGACGTTGACGCGATGCAGTTTTGTTCTGGAACAATTTGTTGTCGTTGCACGCACAACGTCCATTTCAGAACACATGTTTAAAGGACCTTTTTTCCTCCATTTCCAGTCAGGAATTCATCCATGCAGTGTGCAATTTTATTTATGTTCATCCTTTATTATTAGTTTTTCGCTCTTATTAGGTCACAGTGCTATTACTCTTGGAACGCCGCCATCAAGCGGTGACAGAGGCACGAAGAAACATTAGCATGTACAAGATCTCTGAGGACCTCACAGAAAAAGTCCCAGGAACATTGGGTCACACACACGTTTATATGCTTTGAACCTATCTTTGTGAGTTAAGCACGTGAGAAATTCGTTGGTTCTAGAAATGGATGATAAGAATTGTGCGCAAAATTCGTTTTATTGAAATCATGTTCGAATAAATTAAACAGTTTATCGATGAACAACATAATTTCGTAATGAATACTGCCTGGTATTTGCTCACAAGTATTTGTTCACCAACATATTCACAAATCAATTTCATCCTGTCTCGAATTTCGACAGTGCAATGGTCGTCATCAGAATTACGAAGGCCTGCTGAAAAATAATGCCTGCTCTGTGAAATTACTAAACTATTCGTACATCCATATTTAAACTGGCTGAAGGTGGGACACAGCTGGTATAATTTTTATTAAAAATGAAATTCCTCCAGCTATACTTAAGTTTTTATATTTACTTCGCTACTAGTTTCGGCGTTGCGCCAACGCCATCTTCAGGTCCGTACACTTTGATAAAATCAATTGTGTGGCTCAGTCTAGTAGTCCGTGGTGAGACCAACACGTGCACCACATTGCCCGCCATCCTCCTCCAAGCTCTCACATTATAGAAAGGCACTGAGGCCTCCGTAAGTGCCCTCCGTTCCCACTTGGATACAGAGTGAATGGTCCCTTTATAACTAGATGTCTAGCAAATAGTCATCCGGAAGAAAGTGGCCAACAGTAGAATCTGAAATGCTGTACGGAAGTAACTATTCTCATTAAAATTAATTACAAAGGAAGCGAATGGACACATACTTTTACATTTATTCATTTATTTTAGACTCTTCAAAACTTAATTATTTATCCAGACTTACAGGCCTTGCTATCGAATAATCTTGTTCGACTAAAAAGTCACCTGAAGCCAATATTTAGTGATTATTATCATCCTTGGATTTATACACGACGACAGTTGTATTACAACAACGAGACATTAGACGCCTGAAATACATGAGAAACGAAAGAAAGGAAACATTGCACACACGACGAAGTCACGTAAGTTATTCTCGAGATGAAGTGGCCAGGTCTTGCAGTGTGAGTAAACTCTTACTTGACTTCGGCGACGTATCGCAGTTGAATGATACAAACGTGGATATTCTTGTGTTCTGTAGGGAAACCTAGCGTAAGACTCAAGGGCTTGCAGGTCTGGTCTAACATCCACCACTCCAGCGATCTGGACACAGAGAATAGTGCCGATAAAATTTGTGTGGCACTTAGTTCCACTTTCGGTTGCTGCGACTATAGAGGTTGCAACAAACATCTCACATAAGGATGGCTGTTGATCCTCTATAGGAAATAAATACTCGACCCGAAGGAAGGAAGATTGGGTTTAACGTCTCGTCGACATAGAGGTCATGAGAGACGGAGCACGAGTTCGGATTGCGTCAAGGTGTCAAGGACAGAGAAAGAAATCGGCCGTGCACTTTGAAAGGAACCATTCCGGAATTTTCCCGGAGCGATTTGGGAAATCACAAAAAATCTAAAGCTGGATGGCCGGGCTCGTGTTTGAACCAAAGTCCCTCCCCCCCAAATGCGAGTTCAGCCAGCCGGAGTGGCCGTGCGGTTTTAGGTGCTACAGTCTGGAACCGAGCGACCGCTACGGTCGCAGGTTCGAATCCTGCCTCGGGCATGGATGTGTGTGATGTCCTTAGGTTCGTTAGGTTTAAGTAGTTCTACGTTCTAGGCGACTGATGACCTCAGAAGTTGAGTCCCACAGTGCTCAGAGCCATTTGATTTGAACCGGAACCGCGCTGCTGCTATGGTCGCAGGTTCGTATCCTGCTTCGGGCATGGATGTGTGTGATGTCCTTAGATTAGTTAGGTTTAAGTAGTTCTACGTTCTAGGCGACTGATGACCTCAGAAGTTAAGTCCCATAGTGCTCAGAGCCAAATGCGAATTAAGTGCGCTAACCACCTCGCTCGTTACTCGACCCAGATTTACAATAAATGGATACTGCAGTAAATCGTGATCTTTTTTATGCAAAAGTTAAATGGATTAATTGCGGGAAAATGAGAAGACAATTGTTTTTATTTTTCTCAAGAAAAGTATTCTAAAATACTTTCTGAAGTAGTTTCTGCTAAAATTAAAAGCAAGACACCTTTGATTACAGACGATTAAAACGTTTTGATGCTTTAAAAATTAATGATGAAGAGAAGTTAATTGTACCATTAAAACCAGGGAAAACGAACATAGAGTATTATGTTACCAATGAAGAATTGTACAGTATACTATATGAAACTCACATCAGGCCACGGAGGAAGAACACGCATGCTTAAAGAGTTGCAAGTTAAATACAAAAATATTACATATGAAATTATTATGTTGTATTTAAATTTATGTCAACAGTGTCGAATGAAACACAGTGCACCTAAGAAAGGTATTGTTGTGAAGCCATTTGCTCGTTCTGAATTAAACTCAAGATGTCAAGTTGATCTGATAGATCTGCAGTCAAACAGAGATGGCGAATATGGGTTTATAATGGTGTATCAAAATCATTTAACTAAGTTTGTCCAGCTACGACCTTTGAAAACTAAAGGAGCTGAAGAAGTAGCGCATCACGTTTTTTCAGTATTTTTAACATTTGGTGCACCAGCAATATTGCACTCAGATAATGGTAGAGAATTTAGCAATCAAGTCATATCCCAAATATGCTCTATGTGGAAAGATGTTAAAATAGTTCATGGAAAGCCTCGTCACAGTCAAACACAAGGCTCAGTTTGAAGCGGCCACTCAGGATATACAGAATATGCTAACTGCATGAATGAACGATAACGATACAAATAAATGGTCAGATGGTTTATCCTTTGTTCAATTCGCCAAGAACACTACATACCACGAAGGAATACGCCAAAGTCCTTACGAAGCCATGTTTGGCGTTAAAGCAAAAAGACGCATAGCTTCGTCTTTTTTGCCTGGCGAACAAATCGCAAATATTGAAACTGAAGAACATCTCGAAGAAACTACCAATACTTCTGAAACCGAAGAACAGCTTGAAGAAACTGTTAACGCTTATAAAAAAAATTTGAGTGGTGGTCATACCGAAAACCATATTCCAAAGAAAAATATTGAAGTGGACCTACAACCTACGACGTCTTCACATCAAATTCTGTCTGAAAAACACGAGTTGATTTCTACAAAAAGAGCGGCCGCGAAAGAAAATCTTCTACTGCAAGCAACAAAGATTTTACGAACCTCACAAAAATAATTTCCTCCTGCTCAAATTGGTGATAATGTACGAATAGAAGTCCCTGATGTCGACCGTGGTCGTACAGATTGCCGAAATGTGTTAGCGGTTGTTGTTGGAATAGAAGACTCCGACTTCTATAAACTGGCAAGTAAAAATGGTACCCTCAAGCGGCTTTACACACGTAATCAGTTCGTAATTTGTAAAGAAAGGTTACTTTCCATTGATGAGATTTCTTTTCAAGAAATGCAGCTGAGAGAAGCAGCTGCAGCTAATTCGAGAAGCGGGGGACAAGGCTATACAAGCTGTCATTGCAAAAGGAAGTGTTCCAGAAATAAATGCAGCTGTAAAAGCAAGGGACTCTTGTGCAATTCAAAGTGTCATAATATTTTAAGTTGTTGCAATAAGTAAGATTTGAATCACATAAGTAAGTAATTTTTTATAACTATTATTTTCTTTTCTCATGTACGAGGGCAGTTCAATAAGTAATGCAACACATTTTTTTTCTCGGCCAATTTTGGTTGAAAAAACAGGAAATTTCTTGTGGAATATTTTCAAACATTCCCACTTCGTCTCGTATAGTTTCATTGACTTCCGACAGGTGGCAGCGCTGTACGGAGCTGTTAAAATGGCGTATGTAATGGATGTGCGTTGCAAACAACGGGCAGTGATCGAGTTTCTTTTGGCGGAAAACCAGGGCATCACAGATATTCATAGGCGCTTGCAGAATGTCTACGGTGATCTGGCAGTGGACAAAAGCACGGTGAGTCGTTGGGCAAAGCGTGTGTCATCATCGCCGCAAGGTCAAGCAAGGCTGTCTGATCTCCCGCGTGCGGGCCGGCCATGCACAGCTGTGACTCCTGCAATGGCGGAGCGTGCGAACACACTCGTTCTAGATGATCGACGGATCACCATCAAACAACTCAGTGCTCAACTCTGTTGGTAGTGCTGTCACAATTGTTCACCAGTTGGGATATTCAAAGGTTTGTTCCCGCTGGGTCCCTCGTTGTCTAACCGAACACCATAAAGAGCAAAGGAGAACCATCTGTGCGGAATTGCTTGCTCGTCATGTGGCTGAGGGTGACCATTTCTTGTCAAAGATTGTTACAGGCGATGAAACATGGGTTCATCACTTCGAACCTGAAACAAAACGGCAATCAATGGAGTGGCGCCACACCCACTCCCCTACCAAGAAAAAGTTTAAAGCCATACCCTCAGCCGGTAAAGTCATGGTTACAGTCTTCTGGGACGCTGAAGGGGTTATTCTGTTCGATGTCCTTCCCCATGGTCAAACGATCAACTCTGAAGTGTATTGTGCTACTCTTCAGAAATTGAAGAAACGACTTCAGCGTGTTCGTAGGCACAAAAATCAGAACGAACTTCTCCTTCTTCATGACAACGCAAGACCTCACACAAGTCTTCGCACCCGAGAGGAGCTCACAAAACTTCAGTGGACTGTTCTTCCTCATGCACCCTACAGCCCCGATCTCGCACCGTCGGATTTCCATATGTTTGGCCAAATGAAGGACGCAATTCGTGGGAGGCACTACGCGGATGATGAAGAAGTTATTGATGCAGTACGACGTTGGCTCCGACATCGACCAGTGGAATGGTACCGTGCAAGCATACAGGCCCTCATTTCAAGGTGGCGTAAGGCCGTAGCATTGAATGGAGATTACGTTGAAAAATAGTGTTGTGTAGCTAAAAGATTGGGGAATAACCTGGTGTATTTCAATGCTGAATAAAACAAGTCCTGTTTCAGAAAAAAAAGTGTTGCATTACTTATTGAACTGCCCTCGTATAATGTACTGTGTATTTTAAATTCTTGGTCATTCCTTTCAGAAAGAGAGGCGAAAAAGTTACGTCACCCTTGTGACGTTTTATAGTGACTGAACTACGCAGAAGAAAATATAAATCTCCAACATGTTCAACATTTACCATTAGTGCATGGTGAACGTCAACATTTACCGGTGTAAGTCAGAAATAAGGGTATTTAGCAAATATTTAGGACATACACTAAGCGATTATGTGAATGTTGACATTCACCGGTGAAAGTCGACATTCTCCAGATTTCGGTGTTTCACTGTAACTTGTATAAATGGATGACCTTTCTACCGGAACTGAATCGGTGAGCAGCTTCGTCTCCCTATACTACTACTACTACGTGATCAGGCCCAGTGGACCGCACGCATCTTCAAGTTTCCTCCTCCACTGTATTCTGTCCGTTGCTGCTATCCGCCATCCGTTCACATCTATTGACATTTGGTTTAAATTTTCATGGAGTCCATCCCTCCAACGCTTCTTGGGTCTCCCTGGCGGTCTCTTTCCTGTAGGTGTGAAATCCAGGAGCTTCCGAGGCCATCTGTGATCTTCCATCCGGGCCACATGGCCGGCCCACTGCATTCCTTTGGCTTTGACAGTTCCTGCTATGTTGGCCTGCTGGTATGGTTCCTCAAGCTCTTGGTTGTATCTGATCCTCCATTCCCCTGTATCTGTATCCAGAACCGGGCCAAAGATCTTTCGAAGCACCTTTCTCTCAAAAACAAGGAGATTATGGAAGTCCTGTTCCCGGATATTCCATGTCTCACAGCCATATAGAACAACAGACTGGATCAGGGTTTTGTACAGTCGAATCTTGAACTGACAAACTGCCTATTGGCTTCTGTCTCGGGTTCTTCGGCCGACGTTCATCTAATGATTTTTCTGACGTTTCGCCAGCACGAGTGGCTGGCATTGTCAAAGCTTCACCCTCCAATGCCGGTGGTGAACTGGAGGCGAGCTCGCGGCCGGCGCGCCAACGTCCGAGGGCTTCTCCGCGGTCATTTCCGGTGCGGTTCTCCTCTTGCTACCTGCGACGGTCGTTCGCTGCAGTACGGGAAGCCAGGATCCGTTTACCTTAAGGCTTTCCTCTTTCTTGTTGAAACTGTTCGCGTGTTTTTGTATTTCTACAGCTTCTCTGAACAAGCGCGTGTGATAGTGCTTCTCTACAGCTAGAACTTCCGTGTCGGCGAATTTTATTACGTGGTCGGTCTCATTCAGTGCGTGCTCTGCCACGGCCGATTTCTCCACCTGCCCCAACCTGCAATGTCGCTTGTGCTCTTTGATCCTGGTGTTAATTGATCGTCCAGTCATTCCGACATAAACTTTTCCGCATGTGCATGGTATACGGTATATTCCCGACCTTGCAAGTGGGTCTCTTTTCTCCTTCGCCGATCTAAGACACTCTTTGATCTTCCTTGTCGGTTTGAAAATCGTCTTTACGCCATGTTTGCGCAGTGTACGGCCGATTCTGTCCGTCACTCTGGGAATGTATGGCAGAAAGGCCGTACCCGACATTTCTTTTTCTGGTTCCTTACTTCGCCGAGTGTTGGGCTCTGTTACACTTCTAATGTAATTTGTGGAGTACCCATTGCTCCTCAGTTTCCAGGTGTTGCATTTCTCGTTTGAGGTGTTGCGGCTCACATATTCGTCCTGCTCTCGTTACAAGCGTACTAATCATGCCTCTTTTCTGGCTCGGGTGGTGGTTTGACAGTTTGTGCAGGTATCGGTCCGTGTGTGTCGGTTTTCGATACACGCTGTGTCCCAGGTTTTCGCCTTCCCTTGTGACCAGCACATCTAGAAATGGCAGTTTCTTGTCCTTTTCTACTTCCATGGTAAATGTTATGTTGGCATGGAGGCTGTTCAAGTGTCTTAGGAAGTCACCGAGCTGTTCTTCACCATGGCTCCACACCACGAAAGTATCATTGACGTACCTGTACCACACCTGCGTAACACGGAAGCCCTACCACCTCGGCTGTATGGAACAATTCGAAGCACAGGCACTGGACTCGGCGACTTGCGAACCTAAGGTGTGGTACAGGTACGTCAATGATACAGTAACAGAAATATACTCACCGCACCGTCTCAGTGGAGACACTGTCTAGACAAAGACAACTTATCGGGCTTAGTTTCAAGACGACACACACCTAAGACGTTGTCAATACATCTAGTGGAATGGACCACCAGTACTATCACAACATCCGAATTTATGACAGCAATCATCACGCACATATTGCAACTAAAATTTTATTGGAAGTTAGGAAGTTAGATAAATCTCTTCAGACTTTACTCCCTCGGGCACCACACTCACGTACAGACGTAAACATATTCAGATCTTTCTGGAAACTGTTACGCAACGCTGCTTACGTCTTTCGCTTCAAAGGTAAAGTCCTTCAGAAAACGGACACGACCGAAGAATTCACTGCAAAAGAGGTAGCAGAAGTCCGTCTCTATTGGGTTAAAACTGTCTAGTGAGAATGTTTCTCCTCGGAAATCGTAACACTAAGCAAAGGTCGTCTACGTCCTACCACGTCCAAGATAAAATGCTTGAGCCCATATTTAGATGGTGAGTTATTACGTTTAGGAGGTCGCCTGCAAAACGCTGAGGCGTCTAGCGGAAAACGTCATCCCATTATTCTAGGACACCATCACTTCACCAAACGTCTGATCGTGTAGGAGCATATCAGTCTTCACCATCGTGCAGTATGAGTGGTTCTTTTGCAAACGAGAGAACTACATGCCCGTCGTGCTATCAAAACAGCTCTCCGTAGTTGTCTTCCCTGCAAAATTGCACATAACATTGCTGTCCAACAGACAGAAGCGCCACTACTAGCTGATAGAATGAAACCTCACAAGCTCTTTGAGGTTTCTGGAACTGATTTCGCTGGGCCCCTATACTCAGAATCGAGAATTACTGTAAATAAATATTATATCACATTACCCATCTATGCTGTAACTGGACTGGCACGTTTGGGACTAACGACCAAGTCGACGACGGACCGCTTGTTCCAAAAGTTTATAGAGTGGCGTAGTATTCCACATACTATGCATAGTCATAACACCCAAACTCCCCACCGAGCGAGGTGGCGCAGTGGCTAGCACACTGATCTCGCATTCGGGAGGACGACGTTCAATCCCGCGTCCGGCCATCCTTATTTAGGTTTTCCGTGATTTCCCTAAATCGCTTCAGGCAAATGGTGCCTTTGAAAGGGTATTGCCGACTTCCTTCTCCACCCTTCCCTAATCCGATGAGCACGACGACCTCGCTGTTTGGTCTCTTCCTCGAAACAACCCAACCCACAACCCAAACTCCCCATCCAGCTAACCGAGAGAGAAATATGGATCGCTGTCTCTGCTGACAAGACACGCCAGGTCGTCGGACAAAAGGGTACCTCATGGAAGTGCATAACGCCACGAACGGCGATTGAGAGGATGGCGGTAGCGGTTGATCGGCTCAGTTAAACGATGCCTCCGCAAGAAAGAACCGCTGCAGCATTGACGAGTAAGTCCTACAAACTACACTTACGGACAAAGAAGCTGCCCTCAATTCAAGACTCATCACACGGTCTGACGACCAAGTGCTTGCCCTGCTCATTTTCCCGTGGGAGGAAGACTTAGAACCCTACCCACAGCGCCTGAGCTAACAACAGAAGCAACAGATCTGTTAAGCAGATCTGTTAAGACAATTTGTGCTGTTAGTGGTCGGCTTGTACTTCCTTACTTTCTTAACCCGACGGCGATACGTAGTCAGCCTGCAGTGACATTTGGACAGTTGTGCAGCATTATTCATTCCTCTGGGACTTTCTGAACTAGGAATCAGCCAAGATAGCGGGACTGGACATGAATTTAAACATTCGATAGCCACGACCTACAGGAATATTCAACAAAGTCCACCAAGAAGCAGTACACTTTGTCATGCGTAAGGAGAAAGGGTCGAATTACGGGTTCGAAGACGCGTCGTCACAAACGAAACAATGTTCTACTGTATAGCAAAATGTTTCAATCATTACACAGATTGTCTGGAGGAACAGACTGGGAATGAGAACTGATACCCGTAAACGGCATCCGATATTACAGCTTCGAAAAACTGTGCATAACGGAACTTCATCCAAAGAACAGTTATTTCTATCTTCTATTGAAAACTGAGGCCATCAGTAAAGATCGGTAAGTAATAAAACAAAACTTAAGAGCTGTACTTTTTTCTTTACAGTAAAAAATAGAGAAATCCAAATTAAAGACAAGAGGAAACACAAATCACACGCTGCAGTTTGTCCCGTACACGAAAAGTGTTAAAGTATAGATGGACATTAATTATGCAAACAAATGCTAACTAAATATGTATTTCGACCACAGTCATAATCAGAGTCACATTAAAAAACTAGATACGCAAGGTCTCGTTAGTTCACATGTAGAGTTGTAACATGATTTGATTATGGCTGTGGCAGAAACGCGTTAAGGTGTGTTTTTAAAAATATAAAGATATAATAGCCATCACGACCGTCTATTACAGTGACCAGTGATAATGACAGCAGGCTCGTACAATGATTTTATCTCATTTGCGGATAAAATAAATATAGTTAAAGAAAATATTGGAAGTGCCGTACATTGGCTTAGTAGCCCGATTAACATGTGTGTACTACTGACAAACACGCTCTCCTAGATATTTGATCCTCCTTCGCTGCCTGTAGTCGTATATCCTCATGTAGGTCCCTACTATAGTACGGGAAGGAAGACGATGAGGGTTTCATATCACCACAATGCAAGCGTTCGCAGCAGTACAAGTGCAAAAGGTTTATCCTATCGTCCGTTTCTTGCTCCATGCTCTTTTCACAATACCTCAAAGTGTTTTCTGGTTTAGTTAGTAACGCTATATATATATATATATATATATATATATATATATATATATATATATATCGCACAACAAACATGTTAATAATACATGAGAAGAAACAGATCTTTATGAATAGGATGGTGCAACATTAAACCTCTTTCTTGTTAGACCCATGGCAGTACAGCGTAATTAGATATGTGATGCAAAGCTTCTGAAAACCGTGTTTTTAGACAACATTGTGGCTTATAACTTAAATATTTCCTCAGTGTCTTTTGGAGTGAGTTTATGTGGCACTGTGAATTTTTCATCTAGGACGGAACGTGTTCATGGACTGAATGACGCAAAAAGCTCGACCAGATGGATAGAGAGTAGGATTGTGCCACGTCTTGCTTCGCATGGAAGAACTTTCGGGCCCTCGTGATGGAATGTGACACAGTATGTGCTATTAATATGTTTACAGAAGTAATATATAACGAAAAGGAATACGGATGTCCTGAACAAACAACACCTCCATTAGTTCCAGACGGTACCGTTTCCCTTTCAGATACGGACTTCGCTATATCTCGCAGTATCAGCAGTACAAAGCTCATATTGCACACAGCGAGCCTAAATTTACACAGTAATATATGCATCTTCATCACGACTTCTGCCGTTCAGATACAGGCACCGAGTTTCTAATGTACCAGTGCTGGAACAGGTGTTGAATGAGAGACGGCTAAAAAATATATGTCCCTTTCTGCCTATCCATAATTACATGTTCCGCTAACTTAAGGCAACACTATTTCGGTGCCTGTTCAGAAACATATTATCGACAAAACACTGTTCATATCTTCACTACGTGATAACGATGGTAATGTTACCGCCAACATGGTGTCGAAAGTGGAATTAGTAACAACGGTTTTACGGAATTATTGCGTTAAAGAAAGTAGAGCAAATATACTGGAATTCGAATCTGGAACTGTTGCCAACATGAGTAATTTCTAAGTACATTTCTTCGGTGTAGTGAATCAATTTAAATCACTTCATAAAGGAAAGTTGCCTTAGGAAGCCTCATTGTGAAATAATGCCATTTTTAGCAATCATAAACAATCGCTCTCTATACGAAAGGTCCGTATCTAAAGACTGCAAAGTGGACAGGTCAGATTAACACACGAGAAAGGAAACAGTAGTAATGCGCTGAATTATGGAGCAATGTCACTGACGTTGACGTGTAGCAGAATTTAGGAACATATCAGAAATACCTCAGAGAAAACATTATATCTTAACACATACAGTTCTCATGAAACACGACTGGCACTTCATAAATGTCGTGTGCCTAGGGCCTCCCGTCGGGTAGAACGTTCGCCGCGTGCAAGCTTTTCGAGTTGACCCCACTTCGGCGACTTGCGCGTCGATGGGTATGAAATGATGAATGGTTAGGACAACACAACATCCAGTACCTGAGCGGAGAAAATCTCCGACCCAACCGGGAATCGAACCCGGGCCCTCAGGATTGACATTCTGTCGCGCTGACCACTCAGCTACCGGGGGCGGACGGCACTTTATACACACGATATGACTGATGCTGTCGACAGGGGATCTCGAGTCCTTATTTATGGATGGCTTCTGACGCCTTTCCTGACGAACAGCTTCTACCCGGATTGTGTGTGACTGGATTCGTGCTGTCTTGTCACAAATGTCACAGGCGGTGCAGCGCGGCGGCTAGAGGCGCATGGTTGCTGTGCTTACCTGTTTACGAGCGTGCTACAGCGCTAGGGGCGAACGTTAGCGTTGCCGCTACTACTGTGCGCTGACTGGGACACTCGCTGCTCCTCTTCCGGCGGCGGCCGCAGTCTGCGTCAGTGATACCGATGTTTCCTGCACACATCCTGGCACGCAGCCCGATGACGTCAGCCGGTTTTCTCCCGGAAGATTGCGCCAAAGAATCTCAGAGTGTTTGTTTCAGTTTTGGCTCATTACTCTTCTGGCTGCTTTGGTGCGACTCGCCACCGTTTGCTCTTCTGCTTCTGTCTCTTCTTCACTTACGTCCTTAACTATTTGTTGTGTTTATGGACCGGCCGGAGTGGCTGAGCGGTTCTAGGCGCTACAATCTGGAACCGCGCGACCGCTACGGTCGCAGGTTCGAATCCTACCTCGGGCATGGATGTTTGTGATGTCCTTATGTTAGTTAGGTTTAAGTAGTTCTAGGGGACTGATGACCTCAGAAGTTAAGTACCATAGTGCTCGGAGTCATTTTTGTGTTTATGGCAATTAAATGAAGATACAAGATGTAAAATTGACGGCAGAAAAACAAAAAGAGAAATGATGAACCTCGTTCCAGAAGTAGTGTCCCACTGCTTGCACAATCGCAATGACGAGTCAAACAGATTGTTAGTGCTAGTGGCACTGCGTAACCTGAAATGGCTACGAGGGGTGTTCTGTTAGTAGTGCAATGCATTTTTTCTCGGTAAATTTCTATTGGAAAAATGTGGAATTTCTTTTGGGACATCGTGGAATATTCTCGCTTCAGCCCCATTAGTTTCATGAAGTTCCGATAGATGATGGTGCTATATGTAGCTTCCAAAATGACGTGTGTAGCGTACGTGCGTTGCAGGCAGAGAACAGAATTTCTTCTGGTGGAAAATCAAGGCTGCGCAGACATTGATAGGTGCCTGCAGAATGTCTACGGAGACGTGACAGTGAACAAAAGCACGGTGAGTCGTTGGATGAGGGATCTGTCATCATGGCTACAAAGTCGCGTAAATCTATCCGGTCTCCCACATGCCGGCCTGCCGCATCCAACTGTGGTTCCTTCAATGTTGGAACGTACGGGCAGTTGAACTACGGATTACAATCAAACACCTCCCTGCACAACTCGTCGTCTCTGTTGGCAGTGCTGACACACTCGTCCAACAGTTGGGGTACCCGGTGGGTTCCTCGCCGCCTAACACAAGACGTTAGAGAGCAACGAGGGACCATCTTTGCGGAATTGCTAGCGCATTGCCAGGCTGATTGTGAAAATCTTTTGTCGAACATCGTTACAAGTGATGAAACATGGGTTCAAACCACCTCTCCTACGAAAAAAGGTCACATCCGCACCCTCAGCCGGTAAAATCATGGCGACGGTTTTCTGGAACTCTGAACGGATTATTCTGTTTGATGTGTATCCTCATGGTGCAGCGATCAACTTTGAAGCGTAAACTGAAGAAGTGTCGGCAGCTTGTTTGTCTCCACGAAAATGCAAACGAACTTCTTCTCCTCCATGACAACGCAAGGCCTCACACAAGTCTGCGCACCCAAGAGGAGTTCGCAAAACTTCATTAGAATGTTCTGAATCTACATCTACGTGACTACTCTGCTATTCACAATTAAGTGCCTGGCAGAGGGTTCAACGAACCACCTTCAAGCTGTCTCAGCCGGCCGAAGTGGCTGTGCGGTTAAAGGCGCTGCAGTCTGGAACCGCAAGACCGCTAAGGTCGCAGGTTCGAATCCTGCCTCGGGCATGGATGTTTGTGATGTCCTTAGGTTAGTTAGGTTTAACTAGTTCTAAGTTCTAGGGGACTAATGACCTCGGCAGTTGAGTCCCATAGTGCTCAGAGCCATTTGAACCAAGCTGTCTCTCTACCGTTCCACTCTCGAACGGTACGCGGGAAAACCGAGCACTTAAATTTTTCTGTGCGAGCTCTGATTTCTCTTATTTTATCGAGATGATCATTTCTCCCTATGTAGGTGGGTGCCAACAGAATGTTTTCGCAATCGAAGGAGAAAACTGGTTCAAAAATGGCTCTGAGCACTATGGGACTTAACATCTTAGGTCATCAGTCCCCTAGAACTTAGAACTAGTTAAACCTAACTAACCTAAGGACATCACACACATCCATGCCCGAGGCAGGATTCGAACCTGCGACCGTAGCAGTCGCGCGGTTCCGGACTGCGCACCTAGAACCGCGAGACCACCGCGGCCGGCAGAAAACTGGTGATTGAAATTTCATGAGAAGATCCCATCGCAACGAAAAACGCCTTTGTTTTAATGAATGCCACTCCGTTCCACGTATCATGCCTGTGACATTATCTCCCCTATTTCGCGATAATTAAAAAGGAGCTGCCCTTCTTTGTACTTTTTCGATGTCATCCGTCAGTCCCACCTGATGCGGATCCCATACCGCACAGCAGTACTCCAGAATATGGCGGACTAGCGTGGTGTAAGCAGTCTCTTTAGTAGGCCTGTTGCACCTTCCAAGTGTTCTGCCAATGAATCGCAGTCTTTGGTTTGCTCTTCTCACAATATTATCTACGTGATCCTTCCAATTTAGGTTATTTGTAATTGTAATCCCTAAGTATTTAGTTGAATTTACAGACTTCGGATTTGTGTGACTTATCGCGTAATCGAAATTTAGCTGATTTCTTTTGGTACTCATGTTAATAACTTCACACTTTTCCTTACTCAGGGTCAATTACCACCTTTCGCACCATACAGATTTCTTATTTAAATTATTTTGCAAGTCGTTTTGATCATCTGATGACTTTACAAGACGGTAAATCATCTGGAAACAGTCTAAGACGACTACTGAGATTGTCTCGTATGTCGTTAATATAGATCAGGAACAATAGAGGAGCTATAACATTTCCTTGGGAAACGCCGGTATTACTTCTGTTTTACTGGATGACTTTCCGTCTATTACTACGAACTGTGACCTTTCTGACGGAAATCACGAATCCAGTCGTACAACTGAGTCGATATTCCGCCTGTCAGGAGTGGTGCCGAAAGCCTTCTGGAAATCTAAAAATATGGAATCAATTTGACATCCCCTGTCGATAGCACTTATTACTTTATGAGTATAAAGAGCTAGTTGTGTTTCACAAGAACGATATTTTCTGAAACCGTGCTGACTATGTGTCAATAAATCGTTTTCTTCGAGGTACTTCATTATGTTCGAAAACAGCGTATGTTCCAAAACCCTACTGCAAATCGACGTTAGTGGTATAGGCCTGTAATTCAGCGGATTACTCCTACTTCCCTTGTTGGGTATTGGTGTGACTTGAGCAATTTTCCAGACATTAGGTACGAATTATTCTGTGAGCGAGTGGTTGTATATAATTGCTAAATATGGAGCTATTTTATCGGCATACTCTGAGACGAACGTGACTAGTGTACAGTCTGGACCGGAGGCCTTGCCTTTATTAAGTGATTTAAGCTGCTTCGTTACTCCGAGGATATCTACTTCTATGTTTCTTGATTGTTCTTCCTCACCCAGTATACAGCCCGGATGTCGCACGTTTCCGACTTCCATCTGTTTGGCCCAGTGAAGATTGCGCTGCACCCGAAGCAGTACATGTATGATGGGCAGGTTATTGATGCAGCGAGACATCGTCTCTGATGTCGACCAGTGGAGTGGTACCAAGCGGGCATACAGGCGCTCTCGGTAAGATGGTGTAAGGCCGTCGCATTCATGGGAGGCAGCGTTTTGTGGCCAAAAGAGTGGCGAAAATTATAGTGTATTGGAATCCTGAATGAAACCAATCTATTATTAGAAATATGTGTTGGATTACTAATTGAATACTCCTCGTAGAATTTAGCAAATCTCCAGAGCTCAATAGGACCGTGATCAGATTCTGTATAGAATTTTCAGTTGAGTTAGCCCTCATTTTAGTCATGATAGAGAGTGTCCCAAGAGGAATGTTCAGTAATCAGGGATGTGACAGGAACGATCATTCGAAGTAAAAATGTCTAAGAAACATGAGCTCTAAAATGCATACCTTAAGTTAAGAACGATGAGCACTCGTTCATCTTTGCCACTGTCAAACACCTCTCTTCTACTGAACAAGTGCCCATAGCTTTAAGGCAAGCTTTTTAGAGCCCATGTTCATTAGAGATATGGAAAGTTTGCAGCAGAAGACATTTGTTTCACAGTTATGAAAATGAAGTAACGCTCGTAGCTCTTAAGTTATGCGATTTACAGCCAATGTTTACTAGACTTTTTGCTTCGAATGATCGTTCTTGTCAAATCACTGAATAATGCCCATTCCTCCTGGGACACCCTGCATACTGTAGATCAGATGTCGGTTCATTGGTAAAAATGTTCAAATGTGTGTAAATTCCTAAAGAACCAAACTCCTGTGGTCATCGGTCCCTAGACTTACACACTACTTAAACTAACTTATGCTAAGAACAACAAACACACTCCCATGTCGAGGGAGGACTCGAACTTCGGGCGGGAGGGGCAGCGCAATCGTGACATGTCGCCTCTAACTGCGCGGCCACTCCGCGCGGCGGTTCATTGGTAAGATCCTTGGAAAATGCAATCAGTCTACGAAACAGATTGCTTACAGGACGCTCGTGCCACCCATCCTAGAATATTGCTGATGTCTGTGGGATCCACGTGAAATAAAGAGCGGATACTAAATATATACACAGAGGAGCAACACTAACGTCTACAGGTTTGTTGTAAACTGCCAGACGTTTGAGCATAGATGCGAACTAACATCTGTAAGTTTTGTTACAGAGTTTCAAGAACTACCTTTAAGTGAGGAATCTAGGAATGTGCTACAGCACCCTACAATCACTGCTGTAGGTCACGGGAAGATTAAACTAGTTACAGAACGCATATTAAACTAGTTACAGAACGCACAGAGGCGTTTAAGCAATTACTCTTCCCGCTTCTCATATGCCAATGGAACGAGAAGAAGCTCCAATAATTAACTGACACAATCTTAAGTACCCACTACCACGCACTTCTTGAAGGAGTTTGGCATTTCAACTGCACCATCACATTGCTTATAATCGCTAATGAGTTTCGTCACAAATAACCCATTACTATACGAGAAGAATGCTTAACAGCAACATGGGAAAAATGACCCTTATTGCCCATTATTAAAGCTGTCAGAGGCTCAACAAGGCGTTAAATATGCAACAAAGTACGCACTAGTTTTTACTGGCATTAACAGGCCCAAAAATAGTTTCGTAATTAACGTTAACACTAATCATGTACATGCATCCTGTAAAGCGTCTCGTTCCATATAATTTCGACAAAAGACTGCTTTAAACGATCCAACATGTAACTAACTAACTAACTGTATCTATTGTACGTTACGCACTTATTCCTAATCTCGTTTCTGCTACTTCTCAATACTTTCATTTCTTTCTGAGCTCCAATCCATTTCATATTATTCAAGAGGTTGGCTATGTCATTAACGAATCTTATCATTAATATTATTAGTTGTAATCCTGTAGGAACCCTCGCGTAAGGAAATTGTTCAGGTTTTAATACTCACTCGCTTTCCGTAACAAATGTAAAGGTTTTTGACGGAATTTTGTAAAAATATGTGGAAAGGGTAATGTTTACTGCCTTAAAGGTGATGTTGTTCGTTTTATGATTATACCATCTCCGGCAAATAGACGTTCCTCTTTCTATCCATTTACACGTTTTGCGACACTTTTCCCGTTCTTTCAGTTTGTAACTGCCTGTTGAATTTCTCACATGGGCTTTGTCAAGAGACATTATGAACTTAGCCTCGGCCATTAACAAATTCATCCAGCGTCAGTATAAGCTCCGTAGTGTTGAGACTCTTTATTAGACGGCTGGTACGTTTTAAAGTCAATTTCAGCAATGACAAGCTTGGGTCTGCTCCTGCTGTCAGTTGACCCTTTGATAATAATAAGTCGATACGTTGCTGCACGTTAAGTTATATAAAGAACACACCCTATTTTGCTGGCCGTTATTGCTGACAAGGGAAGAATACAGTCGATTCCCTGTTCTAGGATGAAAAACGTATTAATGAGTTAAAACGTGTCCCCAATTTTATTTGCCTAGTTTATCGTGGGGGCTACGGTCAGCAATATTTCAAGCAGAGGCTGGTCGGTTTAACATGGTACTGAGCAGTCCTCTGGCAGAGGTCTTTGTCTTCTTTTATCTGCTGTAATTATCAGCGCGTTGAGTCGCAGTTTCCTCATTACTGGGCCAGCTTTCTTGCGCTGCGCGCTTCTGCCTCTCCTGCGAAGGCTAGACCCCGTTCTCCGTAACTGCCATCATGAAACTGGATTTCGTGTGAATGGCTGAATTTTATTACGCTCCTGCGTCTTGTATGTCGAGAACTATGCTTATAGACTAAAGTTTAATCTGAGAAGGACAAGCAGATGGCAAATGAAACAACAACCTCAGCCACAGACGACAACAGAGCTAACCATTGGATTTCTCTGGCAGTCTGTATCTACGTTTAAATGTATGTTCTACAACGCATTAAATATTCAGAGGAGAGAGCACATGTTAGCACTGTTACTTACTCATCAAACAGTTGCATTTGTTTGTGGACCGACGGAAGAACGGGCCTCCAGATGCGCAGTAAGTTGTTTTATTCTCATAATCCCCAAAGCCACATCCTCACGGGACGTGGAAACGTACGTGGACGAAGAGCTGGTCACGTCATAGTGTGGAATTCCACGCTTCACTGACGGAGGCGCTGCGTAAAGTGCAGATGATAGAGTTGTGAACTTTTTTTTTTGGTCATCAGTCTACTGACTGGTTTGATGCGGCCCGCCACGAATACCTTCATCTCAGAGTATCACTTGCAACCTACGTCCTCAATTATTTGCTTGACGTATTCCAATCTCTGTCTTCCTCTACAGTTTTTGTCCTCTACAGCTCCCTCTAGTACCATGGAAGTCATTCCCTCATGTCTTAGCAGATGTCCTATCATCCTGTCCCTTCTCCTTATCAGTGTTTTCCACATATTCCTTTCCTCTCCGATTCTGCGTAGAACCTCCTCATTCCTTACCTTATCAGTCCACCTAATTTTCAACATTCGTCTACAGCACCACGTCTCAAATGCTTCGATTCTCTTCTGTTCCGGTTTTCCCACAGTCCATGTTTCACTACCATACAATGCCGTACTCCAGACGTACATCCTCAGAAATTTCTTCCTCAAATTAAGGCCGTTATTTGATATTAGTAGACTTCTCTTGGCCAGAAATGCCTTTTTTGCCATAGCGAGTCTGCTTTTGATGTCCTCCTTGCTCCGTCCGTCATTGGTTATTTTACTGCCTAGGTAGCAGAATTCCTTAACTTCATTGACTTCGTGACCATCAATCCTGATGTTAAGTTTCTCGCTGTTCTCATTTCTACTACTTCTCATTACCTTCGTCTTTCTCCGATTTACTCTCAAACCATACTGTGTACTCATTAGACTGTTCATTCCGTTCAGCAGATCATTTAATTCTTCTTCACTTTCACTCAGGATAGCAATGTCATCAGCGAATCGTATCATTGATATCCTTTCACCTTGTATTTTAATTCCACTCCTGAACCTTTCTTTTACTTCCATCATTGCTTCCTCGATGTACAGATTGAAGAGTAGGGGCGAAAGGCTACAGCCTTGTCTTACACCCTTCTTAATACGAGCACTTCGTTCTTGATCGTCCACTCTTATTATTCCCTCTTGGTTGTTGTACGTATTGTATATGACCCGTCTCTCCCTATAGCTTACCCCTACTTTTTTCAGAATCTCGAACAGCTTGCACCATTTTATATTGTCGAACGCTTTTTCCAAGTCGACAAATCCTATGAAAGTGTCTTGATTTTTCTTTAGCCTTGCTTCCATTATTAGCCGTAACGTCAGAATTGCCTCTCTCGTCCCTTTACTTTTCCTAAAGCCAAAATGATCGTCACCTAGCGCATTCTCAATTTTCTTTTCCATTCTTCTGTATATTATTCTTGTAAGCAGCTACAAAGAGAAAAGTAGCAGATTTGAGTTTAGCTACTTCCAATTTTTTTATCTTTTCTTTTCAAAAAGTTTCTGCATCTTTCTTATTACTTTAAAAGAAATATTATCTGCAATATTTGATGTTATTTATTACAAACAATGTATATGCTGAAAATATTATTGCATAGGCTAACGTCTGGAATGTTTCCCCCTTGGCCACAAATTTTAACATGACTGTCATTCTATGTCTAAACGTAAACACAAGTTACACACTGGAAGTTACTGCTGTTATGAAACTTTCTGTAGATAATATATATGTCTTGATTGTACGGTCTGCCTCACCTTCGTATGCTGCCACTAAATATTTTTTTCCAGATATGATGAGCAGCTTCGAAAAATTCCTCCTCTTCCATTCGAAGCAATTACGAAACGAATCCTGAGTTTGAAACCTATATGAATTACGTTATTACAGAGCGATGGTAGTCAATAGAACATCGATATATGGATATTATGAATGCACAGACTGACATTAGACACCAAATTTCCACTGTATTCGATTTAAAAGCGAAAATGAGATGGAGATACGATTGGTTTAACGAGTAACTTATAGCAGTACGCACCTCACAACGTCGTATAACGTTATGTAGCGCGCCTCTTCCAGCATATCACTGTTCAAGCAATAGACGACTCCAGAATCTTTTTCTCCGTTTTTTCCACTCTCCCTCTACAATCTCTAAGAGTGTTCACACAACTATTTTACAAGCATTCATTTTCGTAAGGAAACTGCGTGACTTTCGAGGCCAAATGCAGCCAAGAACAGGCGTTGCAGAGCGGTGTGGAAGCAAATAATGACTAGAAGCATGTTATGATCCGAGAGACGTAGCAGGTCGTTTAAGGAGGAGGAGCAAGCACGATCGACAACACGTGTAGCGTGCTTCGTGATGAGAGACACGTCCCATGTGAGGACAGCTGAAACTAGTAATTTGATATAAACCGTAGACGCGCTCTGCACTCTCTACGGTGAATGGTTTCAAGAGAGCAACATCACCCTATTTCTAACGTTTTAATTTATTAAACATGATTGTTTTCGGCTGCAGCTGTCAAACAATACTTTATTGCGTCTGTAATTTCAAGAATTATCACCTCCAGACAGAAATCTCAAATGGAAACATGCACACAGGTATTAAGATAGCCGTTAGTGCCAAAACCAAGCGAGTATGAACGGTGTGTAAGCCACAGAGTACACGACTGTATATAAAACCACGTAAGAAAACACGACAGTAGAATGTTTCGAATGACCCAGCTTGACAGTCTGCAAGGTCGAACTAGGATTTAAATTTAGCTTAGAGCATAGGTCTTGATTTGAGAAAGAAATAATTGATAATGTTCGTTTAGAAGTGAACTGCGGACTGTAAGAAAAGCAAGAAATAGAATCAACGGGTTTCAGATGTGATGTTACGGAAGTATGGGGAAAATTAGGGGGACTGGTAAGAAACCAGAGGTTTTTCTATAGAATTGGCGATAATCGGAATATGTGGAGTAGCCAAACTAAAAGAAGTGTCAGAACGATAGGATATGTGACAAAACATTGCAAGGCTCCACTGGGGTTATGCTATACTTCACTAAACGTGTCTTTCATATGCACTGAGTATCTAGTCTCGTTGTGCAAGCCACCCAATTACGATTCAAAATGAATGGAACTGATGCAAGCCTAAGGAAACGGAAGGGAAGGATAGCTCTGACATGAACAGTAGCTGTGGGTCTGGTTTGAAATTAAGAAATGTAAGAGAAGCATTGGGGACATATGGCGACTGGAATTCAGAAGCGTATGACAATTTAGTAGCAAGTAAAAAATAAGTATTGTAACCCCCCCGCCCCCCCTGTCTCTCTCTCTGGGAAGAAGTAAATGCCTTACATGAGTTCATGAAATAATCACGTTAACTTATGGCTCATAAAACAACTGAAATTATTGTGGTAACAAAGCTTCAGTTAGAGTCCAATGGAATTTACAAGCGAAATTTTACTAATTGTGATGATTGCAGCGATTTGATAGTGAGTTGGATAAACGTCCGAGAAAATCCTACAACAAAGCCATGGCCAAGAGGTCTAACACAGACAGTGACCGATTAATACAACGGGGTCAAAAGGCACCTATTCCTTCGTGAGTGTTACTTGCTTGCCACGATGCTGCGTAAACAAGATGTGCTGCGGGTGATGATCCACCAAGAACGTGATGCATCAGCTTCTGCTCTCTGCTGTCCCCACTCAATTGTCTCTCAAGAAGGCTACCACCTACATATCTCTTCAACAAGACTCGAATGTTCTCTAAAGGAGACTCCGTCCCAGTTGCCTCTAAAATCTTGCGCTATTCACTTCTTATTTCACGATGCTGCCAAAAAGTACTTGCAAGGAAAACTAAACGAACTTCTCAAGGTCTTCGAATGGGAAACTTTACCTCAAAATAGTCCGATATGTTTTCAGGAAGTAGCCGATGCCAATGAATAGTAATCCAGCGTTCTCACAGTTTGTGAACGCCGACAAATCGTAACTCATCCACACTTTCACACATATAGTCCACGTGTCCTTTGTTTTGATAGCGGTCCCAGAGAAGTATCGGCAAACTACAGACCTGGTCCTAATGGTGGCGTTTTGCGCGATCTTATCTTCCCAAGAAATCGAAGAATCAGAGTAGTACGATTTTACGGCCTGCACACTGAACGACTCCGCGCACTGGGTGGGTGGTCAATAACAACGTGAAGACGCTCTGTGGAAAAATCTCGTCGTCGCGAAACTGCGAGAGCGGCTGTCGGACCACGCCAGTGTAGGCGAGGAAACGTTAAACCCCTCGAACAAAGAAACTGCGAGCCCACCTAAAGGACAATGGAGAAACGACCCATAGCCCTTACTTATAAAATGGCTTGCGGGCGACTGGTTGCTTAGACGCTGATCAGGCCTTCAGCCCTTCTAGAGATGCCCCCTTGACCACCGCTCTGCTGTCCTGCCTTCTACCTACACAGAGATACAGTACAGAAGATGTATTATAATGAGGAATGAGTAATCTTAGCACACAAGCCCCTTGATAATTAAGCCCTACATGATGTACAATGAGGTGACATAAGTCATGGGATAACGACATGCACATGTACAGACGCTGGTAACATCGCGTATACAGCGTACAGAAGTTCGTTGGCTGGACTGTCATTTCTACTCAGATGATTCATGTGAACAGGTTTCCGGGATGATTATGGCTGCATGATAGGAATTAACGTACTTCGAATGCGGAACTGTAGTTTGAGCTAGACGAGTGGGACATTCCGTTTCTGAAATTCTTAGGGAAGTCAATATTCCGAAATCCACAGAGTCAAGAATGTGCTTAGAAAACGTAGAATACGAAATTTCAGGCATTACCTCACACCAAGGACAACGAAGGGCCGACTGCCTTCACTTAACGACCGAGCACAGAGGTGTTTGATTAGGGTTGTTAGTGCTAACAGACAAGTAACACTGCATGAAATAACCGCAGGAATCAGTATGGGACATAGGAGGGACGTATCCGTCAGGACAGTGCGGCGTAATGTGGCATTAATAGTTTAGGGCAGTGGTTTCCAAACTTTTTTGTAATGTGACTGTTGTTTTACTGGAAACATTTTCGTGACTCAGTATATTCGTCTGTATACTGTGCCACTACAGTCATTATGTATTAGTTAATAATAATATAAAAATTATGTATAATATGAAACTGTACCTAGTATTGTATGAAAAAATGCTTTGCTGGGTAATAATTTTGAAAATGGTGAAGGAAATATAATGAAAGGAAAGAAACAATATTTTGACCCATAAGAATTTTTTTCATGCAAATTAAATGGTGAACTTAATGAGATTTGTGGTATTGTTTAGTCTTGATGTTACTGACACTTTCTACATCTGGACTGAAGCTCATTAGTTTTAGTCGTAAATTGTTTTCCGTTTTTCTATATTTGTTTTTTTTTTTAGAAAAACCAAGCTAGAAAAAGCACGTTCACCCAAGTAAGTAATCCCATTTGTTCCTTCAAAGCTATGTTTGCAAGCTCTCGATACTCTCCTTTTAATTTGATCCAAAATGGGATTAGGCTTAATTCTTGATGCAATGTTTTCAAAGAAGAGTCATACGATAGTTCAATCAAGGCGGAAGAACGGATGCCGACAGTTTTAACGTTTTAAGGTTGTCCTCTTCAAACGGGTTTCTTCTCCATAGCACTTCATCAGGAATTATTGGAAAGTATTCCTGCAACAAGAAATCAATATTAAGTAACACTCTTGAGTAAGCAAACAACTATCAGTTGGATTAACGTGATGCTATCAGATTCTTTTGAGTTCACTATGTAGGGATGGCCTAACCATCATTTTGAAAATGGAGGTGGTTGAACTTAATTGTTAATTTTGTGTATTGCGTGAAAAACAATAACATGAAAATTATAAACATGTTTAATAACGAATACTTCAAATCTAAGTGATTACTAGTAAAATTATTTCAGAATAAGTACCTGAAACTAGAGGCCAGTGCTTCAAGATGTTCCTTCATGGCAGCTGCTGTTTCCTCGTTAACTTTGATCCATATGTTTCTAAGAAATCACTGAGGAGTGGGAATGCACCAAAACAGCTCTCTTTCAGTTTACTGGACTATCTTTCAAGTTTTTTAATAGTTTCTTCTATTTTATCTCGAACATAGAACATGTCGACATCCTTCCATTGCAGCGATAAATTGAGGCTATTAAGAGCACTGAATATGTCACTCAAATATGAAAGACGTATTAGCCAGTTTTCGTTTAACATGAGGAAGAAACTTCTCACAGATTTCGCATCACTTTTGTGCTCCAACAGGAAGATCCTTAGCTCATCTCGAACCTCGAATAACATTGATAGCACTTTTCCTCTTGACAACCAGCGCACTTCACAGTGCAGGAGAAGTGTTTTGTGCTCACTGCCCGTCTCTTCGCACAGTCTGGCAAACAATCTTGAATTCTTAGATCTAGATTTAATGAAAATCACAATGTTCACTGTGTCATTAATGATTTTCTTTAGGCTTTCAGACAGATCTTTACATACATGGGCCTCTCGGTGCAGGCTACAGTGGGTCCATTGAACAGAAATGGCAGCTGCCCCTAACTTTATCAATCAAACCTGAGTAAACGCCAGACATGGCACGGGCACCATCAGTCATCAGTGCAACATATTTTGTCCACTCTATTTCATTTTCTAGCATAAATTCATCAAGACACTTAAAATTTTTTCCCCTGTTGTTGTCATTGGCGATCGTTTACAAAATAGCATTTCTTCTTCTACACTCCCATCATATACAAACCTAACAAAAGCTAAAAGAAACGCTTCGTCGGGTATATCTGTGCTTCCATCAACCTGAAGTGAAATGTAGTCACTTTTCTGGGGAACTGTTATCATGGACTGTTTTGCAAACTCTGACATTTCATCGATCCTTCTCTTTACCGTTGTGTTTGATATGGGTATTTCGTCAATTAGTCTTGTGTGCTTTTCGCTACATAAAGAATAAGATATTAGTTTGGCCGCTGGTAAAATAATATTCTCTCCTACGGTGTGAGTAGTCCCTTTTTTAGCTATCACTAATGACAGTCGATATGAAGCGATTGTAGCTTGCTTATTTTTTTCCCCAGAAGTCGGTTTTGTCATCACTGATTTTGTCTTAAAAAATTATCGTATTATGTTTTGGAAGAAAATCGATTGACTTTCGTGCGTATTCTGGATATTTCATGGTAAATATCTTTTCAGTTTTGAGGGTTTCGTACTCTCGTTAGCAAGTACTTCAAAACACACAACACGCTGAAGAAGCGGCTCTTGATCTGTGGCAGAAAACACAAACACATATTTCAAATAATCACCATTGTATACACGAAAGCAAAATTTTGCCTTCTTCTGGAAGGAGTTCAGTTCACTAACTTCACTAGCACAGTCACCTTTAGGTGTCTTACATGAAGCACTGGTATTGGATGTGGAAGCTTCGTCGTAATTACGTAAGTCTTTTACGGTACGATCCTATTTTAATCCAAGCGTCCTTAGTGATAGAATGATACAAGCTGCCACAGGCCGGCCGGTGTGGCCGAGCGGTTCTAGGCGGTTCAGCCTTGAACCACGCGACCGCTGCTGTCGCAGGTTCGAATCATGCCTCGGGAATGGATGTGTGTGATGTCCTTACGTTAGTTAGGTTTAAGTAGTTCTAAGTTCTAGGGGACTGATGACCTCTGATGTTAAGTTCCGTAGTGCTCAGAGCCATTTGAACCAAGCTGCCACAATAAACACGCATGCACACACTATACCAACAAACAAATAAAGCACGTTCTCACAGCCATGAGTCACGTTGACACAATTGAAGGGAAAGCGGTCTTGCATAATCGCAATTACCCATGACTCCTGCGCCTGTGCTGTTGTCGTTTCGCCCAGAGCATATTATGAAGCCACAATAGTTTCTGCCTTAGAATGATTCTGTACATAACTGTTCAGATTATAAAATTGTCCTCTTGAAATAAGATTTCATATTTTCAGTCAGTAAGATATTTTACTCAGTTATTCGAAACATTGTCCGGCGACCCACCTGGTCTCGCGACTCACTAATGGGTCGCGACCCACAGTTTGGGAAGCGCAGGTCTAGGGCAACAGACTTCTGACGCGAGTGCCTTAGCTAAAAGCACGACATCGTCTGCAGCGTCTCTCCTTGGCTCATGACCATATCGGTTGGACCCTAGACGGCTGGAAAACCGTGGTCTGGACAGCAACACAAACCGATTTCAGCTGGTAAGAGCTGATGACAGTGTTCAACTGTGGCGCAGACCGCACGAAGCTACGTATCCAGGTTGTCAACAAAGCTTTGTGCAAGCTGGTGGTAGCTCCATAATGATGTGGGCTGTCTTATGTGGTGTGGACTCGGTCCTCTGGTCAAACTGAACCGATTATTGACTGGAAGTGGTGATGTTCTGCTACTTGGAGACCGCTCCCAAACAACGATGCAATTTTTATGGATGACGATGCGCCACGTCACTGGTCCACAAATGTTGGCTATTGATTTAAATAACGTTCTGGGCAAATTCATGTGAATGATTTGGCCACCCAGATCTCCGGACATGAATTTTATTGTACATTTCTTGGACATAATCGAGAAGTCAGTTCGTGCACAACGTCCTGCAGCGGCAACACTTTCGCAATTATGGTCGGCTATAGAGGCAGTATGGCTCACTGTTTCTGCATGGGACTTCCTTGCTAAGTCACGCTCATACAGACTAAGTGAAGGTTCAACTTCAGGATGATTTAGCTGCCCGTACCGATGTAGCACTGCGCTGGACAGAAGAAGGTCGGGCACGATATTAGGAGGTATATCCCAAGGGTTTTGTCACCTCACTTATACGCTACATTCCAGAGAACAAAACCTGCCTATTATGCTACTGATTCAATGAAAGTGCTTAAATAGAAAGAAGCGCCAGGCTGGCTACTGCCTGACGCATTTCATCAGCTTCCGACCCGGAGAAAAATTTGTGTCGACGTTATCCTATTTAGACTGTTCTCAGCACGGGAAGCTTAAGAAAATTTTTGTGCCTCCACCCTCCTATCGTTCGTTACCAGAGAAGTTTATTTGTTGCTGTAATGCCTTAGTCATGTGGGTCGATCCATCACCCTCTAACATTCAACAGTTGGTGCAAATTTTACTTTGCATACAATAAAAAATTAGGCAGCAACATAACCACATACATTGCCATAGGATCTAGTTGAAAACAGTCCCATGGCGTCGGGCACAAACGTTCCAGTGAAACAACACATTATGACAGCACTGAAGACAGAGACACACGCTCATGCAAATTAAGTGATGGTTTACCTACAACAGCATTGTTAATGCGTCAGGATTGGCCACGAGGGGAAAGCTGTAGGCACCCGTGAAGAATTCCACATTTTTGATATGCATGAGAGTTTACTGCCGTAAACAGGCAGGCCTAGAGAAGCCGCCGGAACTGAATGGGCTGCCCCCCAAGAGGGCAGGAGAGGAGGGCGTCTCAACGGTTCGGAAGTTGCCAGCAAAAGAGAACGAACAGCGTGTCAGCTCCCAGCAGCTGGCCGCGGTTCCACCCCCACTTGACCGCCTCCAAGCCTCCCTATTGGTCGGCCATATAGTAAGACACGCAGTTCGATAGCGTTACCTCGTCAGCGACAGCACTCAATACCTCCAAGAGGATGATTCAGTTGGCCCTGACGATGTTGCTTTATACAGCCCACAATGTTGTATCTGGCCTTCAAAAACCACAGACGAGATTTTAATATTCTCTCGTTTTCTAGGATTTAGTAGTCAGACCTACAGAAAAAATGAACCATACCTTTTTGTAGTAAATTTAATACTGGTATATGTTGTCGCCAGAGGCAGTAGTTTCCGAGTTATTCAAGAATGAGTACAAAATTGACCTTCAAATGTACTCCCATTCCCACACTCAGCACCCATCTAGTCAGAGCTTCTAGTTTGTTGTTCATGGCTTTCCTTCGTACCACTGTAAAAGATTTACGACTACACGAATTATTTCACACATCCCATCTTTTCTTGGTCTTCATCGACTGGCCGTATTTCGTTATCGGCTTTCTCGAGAACGTAAAATTAGTGAAACTGACGTTTGTGTAAATTTTACATAACAGTTTTGTGAATTTTAACAGCGTGAAATAAACAGTTACATCGTTGCATTCGTCACGCCCTCTCACTAAGAAACTGTTGTGCTTCTAAGGGTTAAGTCTGAATCGAATTGTTAACGTAGTATTTTAGCGTAACGTTTACAAAACTTGTTTCCTTTCATTACTCTCACAGGCACGTTTAAATTAATTATACTACAGAAGCAGCCGTCTATGCTGGTAGTGTAGTAGCTCAATCAGTAGGGACCAAGAAAGGTCGAATATCACGAGTAGTTCGTGTAGTCGGCAGCTGAATCACCATGCACATATTCCATAGTACACGAATAGCCTAACTCTTCGTATCAAAATTTTTACACTAAACATTACACAGTCACATATGGGATTGTAACACATCACAGCAATTTAATGGAAATTCTCATAGTTTTAAACTAAGCTAATTTAAATGTGAGCATCAAGGTTACAGAACATGTGTAGAATTGAATGAGGCTGTACCAGTAAAAATAATTACAAAGTATGTTTAGCATGGTGACCAAAACGGTCACTTAATGAGCCATAGGGACACCTCTCGCATGATTGTAAATGTTCAATAAACTATTTTAGGAGAAACAGCATCAAGCTACCAAAAGGCAAAGTCATGAAGAAAAGTTTGTCCAAAAAATTAATTCTAGCAAAATCCTATGTAATGACATAAAAAATTTACATTGAGTAATGAAATCAATCAATATATCATTTGTAAAATGTGAAGTTTCTGGCAACAAAATGAGGGTCCAAGAGTGCGAAAGACTAATTAAAATAAAAAAGAACATAACATTAAACACAAAAGTTTACACGATTTACACAGAGAAAAATACGATTACGTACAAATAACTGAATTCTCCATTAAAATAACACATATCACGTAAGATGGATCAATGCATATGCCGTAGTACATGTAATATGGCGTCATATATCATCACACAGCACTGACACATCGCGCTGACAGAAGATAAGATGTGGAGTTAGGACAGTTTGTTCGGCGGAAAGGGATGGGTCTACTTCCTATGGAAGGCGACTGCATCCGAAGCCCCTTGAGGTCCACGCCATAACTTTGAACTCGATCTGGCTGGCGTAGTGACGGTCCAAATGGCTCCGAGCACTATGGGACTTAACATCTGAGGTCATCAGTGCCCTAGAACTTAGAACTACTTAAACATAACTAACCTAAGGACACCACACACATCCATGCCCGAGGCAGCATTCGAACCTGCGACCGTAGTAGTCCCGCGGTTCCGGACTGTAGCGCCTAGAACCGCACGGCCACCGCGGCCGGCAGTAACGGTCCACTGTTGCCCTTGCCCGCTGCTCTCTAGGGAGGAGGCTGTACCATCCCCCTCATTGGGCACGAGGCAAATGGATACCATCTCGCACTGCCCAGGTTCATAAACGAGTTGCATATTACTCCACAGGGAGTGACTTGCTCGCTGACTGTATCAAACAGCAGTAAACCACATATCAATGCAAAATTCTGTTTGCTACTACTTTTTGCGATGACAGGGCCTCAAGTTAATGTTTTTAGGGCCTGTGAAACAGGAATCACATAATGGAATCCTCTGTCGATGGGGTACAAGAACACTTCTTAAAATTTGGTCATTTACTGTAGAGAGTACTAAATGATTTCAAAACAAGTTCAGGTGCAACACTCCTTCAGATAAACGCCAAGTTAAGGGAGGTGAACTGTTCGATTACAAAAGGTTATTACTTAATAACAAATCTGCGGAGTTGTAATTTATCCACCGCTACCTCAATGGATCTACAGAGCTGTAATCTTGCAGTCTCATTTTGTTTCACACGTCAGACTTGCACACACTTCCTGGCAGTATATTACATGAACAGTAAAAACAAGCAAATAACCTGTCACGAAACAGTGGATCTAATGGCACCCCACAAGGGCAGACATACTTACAATTTTGGAAGATGAGCAACTAAAACACTCACGTGGGCAAGTACGAGTACTCAATAATAAAGTTACTCAACTTCAAGTGAAGTTATCCAGCACTCGTCGTAAATGCAACCAGGCCCCTGTGACAGTATAGTGATGGCTCTACAAACCTCCAGTTGTTGCTTTATCTGCCGACGTCGTTTAGGCAACAGCAGTATTTTGCAACCGAATCGCTCTTGCAAGCAAAAGGAGAGATCATTTCCAAATTACAGCTTTCCAAGCAACGGCTGTCAACTACAACTAGACCACGTTATCACTCCAGATATGACCAAGTCGTTTTCCGGCAAATACTTGGGCTCGTCCCAGCACAGGACTCTGCTCGCCACCTTCCTCGTGCCGCTGCTAACTCAAAGCTCCAGTCGCTGTCCGTCTCACGCCGCCACCTCGCGGATCACATTCGCACCACAAGCCTCTCTGGTAAAGAGACTCTACAGAACCAGTGGTTCCACCAAAGAGGCACTAAGTCGAAAAATACCAGGACTTAGTGGAAGGTTTCGACGCCTGTCATAGTTATAATTGATAGTCGATTGTAAGATCAGTGGAGATGTCGCATTTGAGCAGGCAACGCAGAGGCCTTTGGCTACTGCGCACCTGGTGCACGACTTCTGGCACACACGGTAGCGACTGTGTGGGCGCTGTGTACGTGTCGTGTCTGCCAGCCGAGAGTGGAGGTTTATAAAGAGGCCAAGTGAAGGTCAACGCAGTCCCCTGCACTGGCGCCTGATCGCGCTAGGGGTGGTGGCGCAAGCCGCAGCACGCTGGGTATAGTGACTCGAGCAATCGCACGCACCAAGCTGCCTTCCAGCAGACGCCCCATCTGCATCCGTTCCAGGTAACACTGTGGGCTTACAACCACACTGCTGTCCTCCTCGTCAACAACTCTTACGGCCTGAGCGAATGCAGACCATCTACACTAGCATTTGAATCTGCGTGCGTTACTGGGCCATAAGAGGAATTAGCCACCAAAGGTATCCATTTCTGCTATTCAGTGCAATGGCCTACTCGTATCGGACGCTGCTTTTCAGCCTGCTACTCTTCCCTGAGTGGAAAGCATGAACCCTTTCTCAGTCAATACGTCCCAGTTCCGGTGATGCGAACAATGTTGGGGTACATACTTTCCTTATAGTGTATCAGGTATCATTCCTTCTAGTGCCCCCTTTAAAATGTCAGATGTTAATCGTCCTGAGGGGACTCTGCGTTCTAGTCAAATAGTGTGTTAAATATAACTTGTATAAAGCAAGGGCACTTAGCCTGTACTGTTCCTGTATGGGTAAAAAACAGTAAGATTTACAATGGTATTTAGTTAAGAGTTAATGTGTTGTTCTAGCTGATTATGTTACATCTTCTACCTCATGCACCTACCTTTAACAATACACATTACCAACGCAACAATTTCATGATTAGTCACAAACGATAATACTGACCATATGCTCCTACCCATGCCAAATAAACGAAACTAAATTTCCCTCTTTTAAGTCAACGACACCTCTTCAGCCTGGACCAGCTCCTCTACTTCTCAGCTCAAACTGTAACAGGCTTACAACACACACAAATCTCCAAAAAGTTAATGGTTATCCTTTACCTTATTCAGTGTCACTCTATTGAAACTTCAAACCTGGACCGAACGTAAGACTAAACGAAAAATTTCTATTCCTTTTCTTTATTTATTTATCTATTTATTTACTGTAAGCAACGCTGCCGTTTCTCAGTCTACCTTTTTCTTGGTTGTCTACTCGTTATGCCTACTACTTTGTATCCTTCTTATATATTCAAAGGTGGAAAATCTGCCGCCACTGCTCAAAATATGGTTCTCCTCCTGATATCCTGCATTTCTCCTTTCTATTTTTCCTTACATGGTGGATCTCTAGTATCTACTGTCAACAAACAGAAACAGAACACCACAGCATTACATGAGTACTGTCAAACCGTACACCTACGCTCCACGGTCATCAAGAAGAAGCGACACATTACGTATGAACATTTTGTGACGCGGACTTCACGACAATATGCCAGGTTTCTCTCCTCCTCGTTATCCCATCACCAGCTCCGTGAGAGTAGAAGGCAAAATAGAACCTAATCAGCAAAATGCAATCTGAACATCACTAGACATGGGCCAAAAATCGACAAAACTCCATGAACAACCCCAAATGCTCTGCAGCGCGGGAATAGAAACATTACTCACTTCCTTACTCAACACTAAAAGGATTAACAACTTCCAGACACCACATGGCAAAATGTAATACCCTCAGTGATCCTCTCAATGAAGACTACTTGGTATGGCAGTTACTATCAACGGTACATGTTCTGTCTAAACACTTATTTATATTCACCTCATATTCACTGCCCCAGGAAAGACCGCATCAATGTCACATACTAACACAGATCTTAGGACCACATCTTATGCGCCATAACAATGCCTCATCTTTCCTCTGTGTGCTTCGTCACTGTGGATTCCATACAGAACTTAAATTGCTCAAATGGTAGGTAACATGCGATACGCGTGACTTTAGAGACTCTGCTTCAGTAACTAAAGTGCGTGCAATGCATCTAACGTGAATGGGTCCACAGAAAAGCTTGTGATACAAGCCTCTTAGATTGTTGTAGCCATTATGCTATTTCATAAACACTTTGTGACAAACGTGGCATTGCCTGAAATTTCCATTTCTGTAGGTAGTTCCTTTCTTTTTCTTCCACCACACGTATTTCCTATATGACCAAGGAGATTACTTCGTTATGGTGTTGATGTTGACTAGTTGGAAACTGCACCAGCTCATTAAACCTGTCTTCCGCCATGTGATTCTTAAGTACTGTTATCGGTGCAAGAGCAGTGGCAGAAGGCTGTTTATGATCTCTTGAAAATCGAGTAAACCGATAATCCGCGGTGCATGATCTCTTCCACAATACAGCGAAAATCACGAATTTCGACATCAGCTCTACCATTACAGACAGAACCCGCTTCTCGCCCTCGGAAATGGACCTAGGAGATCCTTGACCCTAAACTGACGTAATATCTCCGGAATAATCAGAAACAGTGGCGCCTGACGCAATGTGATGGATGGCATGGTTTTATACAGCTTGCATAACGACAAAATCTTCCTGATCGTTCACAAATATTGTTAAAGTAACATGTTGCACATAACTTCAAGAAACACTTTAATGGTTCATTGTGGGCGTATCTCAAATGAGTATACTAGGTTGACTTGTTGATGAGCTAATCGGATGTGCAGAGTAGACAGATTAAATACTAGAGTTTCCGTTGCTGAAACAAAAGTCTCTTCCACAGCAGATGAAGTTATCAGATTACCGTTTCTTCCCTGTCTCTCACATTGTTCTTCAACTCTTTAAGTGCTGGATCATGATCCTATTTACTTCGATATCTCACATTCTTTGTATAAAAGAGGCTAAAGTGATCATCCTCCAGCTCTTTTTCAGCAGTCTCTGCTAAACCGATTCGAGAGTGTGATACAGCACTTGCCAGAATGTTCCCTATGAATGAGAATTCATGTAAGTACAGTATCCAACGTAGTAATCATCTGTAAGCTAGCTTGGTGGTTAACAAGCACTGTAGCGCCTTGTGATCCAAAAAGACTCAAGTTTCCCTTCCATACAAAAAGTAGCAGGACTTGTTGAAGCCCACACTACGGGAAGTGCACCAGGTTCTGTAATTGAGTATTTTTCCTTGCACTTCGACAGGACCCTAATAGCAAATGCATTTGCTTCCCTTACAAGCTTCCTCTACGAAATCTTGTAACAAAACTTCACCTAATCCTGTCCTCGTGCTATATGTGATCATACAAAACTCTTTAGATATATAAATTTGTGCAAGGATCGGTTTTTCCACCAGTGCTCTCTTTAAGGCCTGAAAGAAATGCTCTGCAGTATTGTGCTGTATGCACAGCTTCCCTGATAATTCACGTAGGCATGGCACTGGTAAAGTCTCCATGTTGATAAACCACTTACAGAAATTCAAGAGCCCAAGAAATCCACATCGATGGGTCTCAAGTAATTGTCTCCCATAATCACATGTCCCATAAACTTAACTTGAGCCACGCCAAAGTTTGACTTTTCTATATTTTTCTGCGACTCCGTGCCTGCTAAGGGTACCATGTAACGCCCTTAACACCTTACTAATTCTGTTGGAGAGCTTTTCACAAATAAAAGATCACAAAAATATCATGTCATTTGATTGAGCAAGGACTTCTCTAATATGCTGCCAAGGCCACAAATAAACACAGCAGACAACATGTTCAAGCCAAAGGGTAAACATTTGAAACGATAAGAGCATCCAAAAGCTAAGAATGTTGCATTTTTTCAGCAAGATGGCTCCACATAGATCTGCCAGTAGCTATATCGAAGGTCCAGTGAGGAAAAAGATGAATGCCATAGAACTTTTGGAGAAGCCTCTCCATGTTTTCCAGCTGATCAGTTTCTGGTTTTACAATTGTGTCCATCTGCCATAAATCAATCACTAATCTTATCAAGCTGTATCTTTTCTCCATCATATGCAACATATTATAATATGAGGAAAAAGCTGGCTCTGTTACATCCTGCTCGAGCATCACTTGTAGCTCATCATGTACATTACATATATGTTACATTCTAGACAACAAAATTTGTTTATCACATAACTGATTCAATAAACGTGCATAATTAGAATGAAGTGCTTGACTGGTTACAGTCTGATGGTTTTAAACATCTCCATGATTCTTTCCAGAGCTGTAGAAGGGGAGGGCTTCCCTTATGACATGATAGAAAAAGAAACAGGAGTCGATAGGAAAGAGGTAGGGGATCCAGTATTAGAAGCATAATTTAAATGAGCTTTCAAAGACTTTGACTAAATAAGGCAGAAGAGATAGATAGCACTCCATCGGAATTTTTAGTCATATGGGGGACATAGAAACAAAACGACTATTCGAGATGGTGTGTAGAATGTATGAGACTGGCGAATATCATCAGAGTTTTGGAGAAACATCATCCACACAATTATGAAGATTTCAAGAGCCAACACATCCGGAAAAAATCACACAATTTGCTTAACAGCTCATGCATCCAAGAATATACAGAAGAATGGAAAACAAAACTGATGATCTCTTAGATGACGATCAGTTTGGCTTTACGAAAGGTAGAGGCAGCAGAGAGGCAGGTCTGACGCTACAGTTGATAACGGAAGAAGGACTGAAGATAAATGAAGACGACTTCATGGGGTCTGCGATCTTGAGAAAGTGTGTGACAATGGGAAATGATGCAAGATGTTCGGAATTCCGATGACAAATAGTGGTAATCAGTAAGGAAAAAGAGGAGATACATAATAAAGACAAGAATCGAGAGAGAACAATAAGACTGGAAGAACAAGAACGAAGTGCTAGAATTAGAAAGGGAGAAAGGGTGTAAGACAGGAATGTATTCTTTCACTCTTACTGTTCAATCTATAAGTCGAAGAAGCAATGACGGAAAAAAAAGAAATGTTGAAGAGTGGGATTAAAATTCAAGGTGAAAGAATGACAATGATAAGGTTCACTGACGACGTTGCCATTCTCAGTGAAAGTGAAGAAGAATTACAGGGTTGAGCGTAAATCGAAGAAAGAGCAAAGTAATAAAAGTAGCAGACAAACTTAACAATAGTGTTGGTGATCACGAAGTAGATGGAGGTAAGGAATTCTGCTGCCTAGGCGGCAAAATATCTCATTGCGTACAGAAGAAGGAGGACGTAAAAAGCCAATTAGCACTGGCACGAAGGGCGTCCCTAGCCAAGAGAAATCTGGCAGTATCAAACATAGACCTTTATTTGAGAAAGGAATTTCTAAGAAGGTAGAAAAACTGGAACTGAAGAGAATCGAAACATTTGAGATACGGTGCTACAAAAGAATGTTGAAAATTAGGTGAACTGATAGGTAAGGAAAGTTTAGGTTCTCCGCAGAAACAGAATGGAAAGGTCTGTATGGAAAACACTCATAAGAACAACGGATGGGATGATAGAACATGTGTAAAGACATCAAGAAATAGATTCCGTGGTACTAGAGGGAGCCGCAGAGGGTAAAAGTTGTAGAGGAAGACAGAGAGGGGAATACATCGAGCAAATAATTGAGGACATAGGTAGCAATGGCTACAATAAACTAGTCGGAAGATTAAAAAAAAAATCAAACGTTTGGAGGGTATTCGAATGTATCCAACAAAGATGACACGATGGATATGCCACTGCCACACAGCAGAGCCCATATCGATAGTGGCTACTGAGCCACATAATGGAAATTGGAGTGGACGAAGAATCAGTGCTACTAATCCCTTTAACACGGATGCATTGTAATTTGGAAGTAGTGAACAAAAGCATCGGACGTTGATGCAAGGTGGACAAACTAACATTCTCTAACAAATTGGAAGCTACATCCACATAAAATTTCCTTATGGTACTGCCAGAACAAAATATCTTCTTCAACACCAGCTGGTGAGAAGCAGTGTCAGCAAGACTAACAGACAGTTTCATGTACGTTATTGTATTGTCACTATAGAAAGTGAATCTAAAGCTGTGTTAGAGCCTTTTCCGTTATGTCATTTCAGACAGTCGATATAGAATCAGAAATGCATTGACGATTTCCTGGACAAAACTGTTTTCAGTGATATCTAGCCTGATTCTTACATACCCATTTGTGAAACATGTGAGTTGTATCATCAAAAATGCGATGCCAGGTAATTCTGAACAAGATTCATACAGTGTGACCGCTAATTTCTTATCCCTTGCCTAACTAACTAATTAACTAATTAGAATGAGATATGTAATGTTCCTGAATTGACACATACTGCATCAGCCATGCGAACAGGGCATGTCGTCCTTTCTTTGCGAATGTCTCATATGGAGAGCTAGATTCCGTAAATCGTGAGAAAAACTCCAGTATTTTCCCCAAATCGTCCTTTAGCATCTTGTATAATTGTCACGTTCTCCCAACTGGATTACTTCTGCGTCGTGGCCGGAGTGGCAGTTTGGTTCTGGGCGCTACATTCTGGAACCGCGTGACCTCTACGGTCGCAGGTTCGAATCCTGCCTCGGGCATGGATGTGTGTGATGTCCTTAGGTTAGTTAGACTTAATTAGTTCTAAGTTCTAGGCGACTGATGACCTCAGAAGTTAAGTCGCATAGTGCTCAGAGCCATTTGAACCATTTCTTCTTCTCCGTCGGCCTCGAGTTCTAAAGTGCATTCATGAACCAGTGAATCTTTGGAGTAGTATTGTGCAATATTTAACATTATGGTAATGAATGTTCAAGATACTGGGATTCAATATGAATTTTATTAATTCTTATTTATCTCTGAATGAGCAAACGGGATATACTGTTCATTTTTAAGAGCCAGTCTAGTAACAAAATTTGAAGAAGGGATCTCGGAATCTAACTGTCACTCTTGCACGCTGTAATTAATATATGTCAACAATCATCACATGGCTCTGTCGACATATAGAAACAGCACAACAATGTTCCAGAGACAGTTTTATCAAGAAATTCACTTTTGTACTGAGTTACATAACATCTTCCACATACACGTATGTCTGTGAACACATAGACTATGTTCAGAAATATTTCCAAGGCTGGTTTAACCGTAGTTCACTTTTCAGCCCGTGATACCAGAATATCACATACTATCCGCATGGAAGTTATTCACAAACTGTGTGATGAACAATATTCTACGCACAGGTGTATTGCTTCACGGAAAGCATGTTCTGGACTGCATAAGTGGATTAGACAATAGATTCGTGCCTGCCCGCTCAAGGTGCAGCTATTGTCAGTTCAATCTACCAATGATAAATGAAATAAAATCCTTAACTAATGTCGGAGTGTGCAGTTAGACTTTCCGAAATCGCAATTAGAAAACCAGCAGTGTGGATGAGGTCATCAGTGTAGATGTACCGTTACACAAACAGTTTCAGAGTAAATATAGATGATTAAAGTTATGCGCTTGGTGCCAATGCTAACGGGTGAATCACTGCTTTCTCCATACACGTTTCAGCACGGCTTGGTCTCGTCCTCATCATCTATGGCTGTGTGTCATTTACCTGCTAGATAATACGCAGCAGCGCAAACCTGTATGCACCCAGTCCCTGAGCGGAGAAAATCCCTGACACAGCCGGGAACTGACCCGGGCCCGTAGGACGGCATCCCGTCTCGCTGACCACTCAGCTATTTTTCTTTTTTTAAATCAATAAGAAAATTTAAAAATTTTGTGCTGGACTCGGAATCGAACCCGGATCTCGTGTTTAAGAGGCAGATGTGCTAATCACTTCGCCATCTTTTTTTAATTTTTTAAATTTTTATTGTTTTCCTAACAAAAGAAATAAAACAAAATCATAGCCATCCCTACGGGGCACCGCCACTTGTGTCCCTGCCAAACAAAAATTAATTCTTACCTCTTCAGGCGTTGCCTTCCTAACTACACGTAACCACTCCCCATCTAAAATGTGAAGAAACTACACTATACGGGACTAACGTGTGTGCGTAAACCCACAATCTATCGGGGCGGACACTGCTACCGGTGAGCTTACCTAACTAAACAAAGTACGGCAGTGGCTAGAAGCTGTCTACATTCTCGGCGTCCGCAATCAGGCGGCGCTCCATGTTTCGGCAGGTCCTAAAGTGCTACATTTATTTACGAAAGCAAAAAGTTCCGTAACGAAAGTCTTTACACTTGTATGCTGATCTGCAATGATCTGAGTAATTGCGACAAACTACAAAATCTAACATGCGCACACTGCTCAGACTGCAAACGGTATGTGAAATGACAGAAAACGTCAAGAATTGTTAGCCAGAGAGCAATCAGCATTGAAAACCATTACGTATAAGAAAGCGTTGTATAAGCGTTGTAAGAGATGTATGTTTACTGTGTTGTGTATGTTACCATTGTAGACGGATCTCCCAGAGCCCGGCAATTTATGTGTTTGCATCAACCGATGACAAAGAGTAGGCATATACACCGCATGCACCACAGAATTAGACAGATCCTACAACACGGAGGAAGACCGCAGTGCAGTTCCTTCTCTAAATCCTTGAACGAACAACAAAATGGCTGACATGGAAATAAGTGTCCAAGGAATAGAAAAGCAACTGAAATCACTCAACAGAGGAAAGTCCACTGGATCTGACGGGATACCAATTCGATTCTACACAAAGTACGCGAAAGAACTTGTCCCCCTCCTAACAGCCGTGTACCGCAAGTCTCTAGAGGAACGGAAGGTTCCAAATGATCGGAAAAGAGCACAGGTAGTACTAGTTTTCAATAAGCGTCGTCGAGCAGAAGCGCAAAACTATATACCTATATCTCTGACATCGATCTGTTGTAGAATTTTAGAACATGTTTTTTGCTCGCGTATCATGTCATTTCTAGAAACCCAGAATCTACTCTGTAGGAATCAACATGGATTCCGGAAACAGCGATCGTGAGAGACCCAACTCGCTTTATTTGTTCATGAGACCCAGAAAATATTAGATACAGGCTCCCAGGTAGATGCCATTTTCCTTGACTTCCGGAAGGCGTTCTATACTGTTCCGCACTGTCGCCTGATAAACAAAGTAAGAGCCTACGGAATATCAGACCAGCTGTGTGGCTGGATTGAAGAGTTTTTAGCAAACAGAACACAGCATGTTGTTCTCAATGGAGACACGTCTACAGACGTTAAAGTAAACTCTGGCGTGCCACAGGGGAGTGTTATGGGACCATTGCTTTTCACAATATATATAAAAGACCTAGTAGATAGTGTCGGAAGTTCCATGCGACTTTTCGCGGATGGTGCTGTAGTATACAGAGAAGTTGCAACATTAGAAAATTGCAGCGAAATGCAGGAAGATCTGCAGCGGATAGGCACTTGGTGCAAGGAGTGGCAACTGACCCTTAACATAGACAAATGTAATCTATTGCAAATACATAGAAAGAAGGATCCTTTATTGTGTGACTATATGATAGCGGAACAAACATTGGTAGCAGTTACTTCTGTAAAATATTTGGGAGTATGCGTACGGAACGATTTGTAGTGGAATGATCATATAAAATTAATTGTTGGTAAGTCCTTAGAAAATGTAGTCCACCAACAAAGGAGGTGGCTTACAAAACACTCGTTCAACCTATACTTGAGTATTGCTCATCAGTGTGGGATCCGTACCAGGTCGGGTTGACAGAGGAGATACAAAGGATCCAAAGAAGAGCGGCGCGTTTCGTCACAGGGTTATTTGGTAAGCGTGATAGCGTTACGGAGATGTTTAATAAACTCAAGTGGCAGACTCCGCAAGAGAGGCGCTCTGCATCGCGGTGTAGCTTGCTTTCCAAGTTTCGAGAGGGTGCGTTTATGGATGAGGTATCGAATATATTGCTTTCCCTTGCTTATACCTCCCGAGGTGATCACGAATGTAAAATTAGAGAGAATCGAGCGCCCACGGAGGCTTTCCGGCAGTCGTTCTTCCCGCGAACCATACGCGACTGGAACAGGAAAGGGAAGTAATGACAGTGGCGCGTAAAGTGTCCTCCGCCACACACCGTTGGGTGGCTTGCGGTTTATAAATGTAGATGTAGATATAGACTTGACTCCAACACTGAATAGATAATACATACAAGTATTATGTACAAGGTGGTCAAAAAGTATTATTAAACATTCACAGTACTACCTTGGCACACATGAATGGGATTTGTAAGGAAATGATCATAATGATGTACAAATATTTGCGTCTGTGTAAACCACCAATGACTGCTGAATTAGGTAACAGGAAAGTAAATGTGAGCACCAGTTCCCTTGCGTAAGTGCATGGTGAGTTCAGCTGGCTGACTACGTGAATTAATGCAGAAAAGGAAACCTCTAACTCGAAACAATGACTTCGTGTCTGCGTCATTGCGTCTTGCGCAAATGCTGAACAAGCTTACTCTCATTCTAAAACTCAAATGCAGATCATGACTGCAGTGGTGGCTGGAAATTACACGTTTGAGCCTAGCTTCTGAGATCGGCTCTGAGACAAGGTCTCAACAGGACCGTCTCTAGCACCATGCCTGCATATGCTCTCCTTCTCAGAAACTTGCTAGTTCTGCCACGACCAGAATTTTGTTAGCCGTTGTGGACCTTCCCAGTTCTGCCAACGAAAAATTGACTAAAATATTAGCACTTCTTAAATATTCTGCTGCGATTAACTAGTAACACATATTTCTCTCTTAGTGTGAGGCAGAAAGAAATTTTTTCCCACTATGAGGTTGTTTCATATTCTGGCCGACGATAGTGTCTGCATGCAGATACTTGCGATTTCTCATCCCCACAAGAAAATTAATTTTGATGAATCAGTCCTGAAATTTTTAATATATCATTATTATTGGTTAGTTAATTAAAACACGGATAGATATTCAGCGATCATAGAACATACAGACGACGCACTGCTTCCACAAACTGTCTCCATTCCTTCCTGTTTTGTGCCCGGTTCCTCTAGGTGTCTTCAGTTTCCAGGGCTGCTAGGTCCTTTCCCATGTCGTCCATCCATCGCTTCCTTTTTTGTTTGGTTTCCATCTTCGCCTGTCTTCCATTTGGCATACGAGCTACATGGCCCACCTGTTGTATTCTTTTGCTCTTTATCTTCTGTAGAATAGTTGGTTGTAGCATCAGAAGGTAAATTTCCTCGTTTTTCGTCCTCCTCCATTCTCCGTTATCTAAAACTGGTCCCCACATCTTCCTCATTAATCTTCTTTCAAATATTGATGGCTTTTCTCTTTCTCGCTTCGTCATGTTCCAGGTTTCTGAACCGTACATTACTGCTAGGCATATCACTGTGATGAATTTAGAGCCGAGCGTCTCTCTGAGGGAATGCATGCATTTCATTCCCACTGTTATCCTTTCCTTGATGTCCATTTTTATGTTGCTGTCCTTGGTAAACCAAGATCCCAAGTATTTGAACTGGTGTACTCTCTTGAACCTTGCCATCTATCTCAAGAAATTCTTCCTGCTCTTGTCTTCTGCCTAATTGCATGAACTCTGTTTTGTCTCGATTCACTTTCAGCCCTAACTTCTTTGCATAATTGTCCACTTTCTGGTACATTTCTTTCAACTCATGCATTGATGCACTTAGTAGTACTATGTCATCTGCATATGCGAGACAATTGCAGTTACCGTCCACCTTTACTGCAGCCCACTTCTGTTGCCTACACACTTTTATTACTTTCTCTAAGATGACACTAAACAGAACACATGAGAGAGCATCCCCTTGTCTGAGTCCTGTCTTAATCTCGAATGTTTCCGATGTGGCTTCTCGGAAACGTACTGCTACCTTTGACCCTTCCAAACAAGCTTGCACCATTCTCAGTAGCTTCTCAGGGATTCTGAGGTCACGCATTGCATTGTTAGGCTATTCCTGTGGATGCTGTCATATGCACGTTAAAATCGACGAACAGGCTCTAGATATCTTTATCATATTCCCAGTGTTTTTCAAACAATTGTCTTAGTGTGAAAATGTTATCTATTGTCGATCGGTTTGGTTGAAAGCCAGCTCCGTACTCCTGTATGTTGTTTTCTATGAATGGTTGCAATATTCTGAGGATAAAGATGGACAGCACCTTATACGTTACATTCATCAAGCAGATTCCTCGGTAGTTACTGCATTCCAATTTGCTTCCCTTCTTGTATATTGGGCATATTATAGCCAGTTTCCATTCTTCTGGCAGTGTCTCCTTCTCCCATATCAACTGGATCAGTTTATATGTCTGTAGGTGTAAGCTCTCACCTCCCTCCTTGATTAATTCTCATGTTATTCTGTCCTCCCCTGGGGCTTTGTTGTTTCTGAGTCCTTTGTTTGCGATCTGCACTTCTTCTTCACTAACTCCCCATTCTTCTTCAGCTTTCCCTTCCTCTGTAGTATGTGCAGGTAATATCTCATCTTGGTCTGGGCGATTCAACAGTTCTGAGAAGTATTCTTTCCATCTTTGTACAAATTTTTCCTTGTGATTTATCAAGTTTCCGTTCTTATCTCTAATGAAAAATGTTGGGCTCTGAAATCAAAGTTTCCGATTTTTTATGTATTGCCTTGAGTTCTTGTTTGGCTCTCTGCCTCAACTTGTTCTAGCAAACTGGTTGGATATATTCTCTTTTCTGCTCTTAGCATACGCTTTGTCTCCCTTCTGATGTCGATAAAATGTTCCCTTTTCTGCTCATTTTCCCTGTCAGCTAGCCACTTCTCCCTCATCTTCCTTCTCTTTTCTGTAGCCTTCTGGCATGTCTCGTTGAACAATTTCTTCTTCTTCATTATCTTCTTTATTCCCAATATATCCTCCTCTACACTTAGTACCATGGACTTTATTTCTTTCCACCTTTCCTCCACGTTCTCTCTTGATGCCAGGGTCTCTAGGACCCAAACGGTTTTTGATTTCGATAAAATATTGTTCTTTAATGGCACTTTCTCGTAGTTTCTCAACATTCAAAGTAGCTTCTAGAGTCCCCTTCTTCTAATACTTGTAGGTGAACATGAGTTTAAGCCTGCACACAATAAGGAAGTGGTCTGACGCATAGTCGGCTCCTCTACACGATCTGTCGTCCATGACTCTATGGCTATAGCGCTGGTCCACCAAGATGTGATCTATTTGGTTGGTGGTTCTTCCATCCGGTGAACACCAGGTTCCCTTATGTTGAAAGAATAAAGATAGTACCTTACACCCCTGCCTTTTTCCTGCCAGCTTGTAGGTGTAGGGTAAAGTTTGAGTGTGTCTGTGACTAGTTTTTCCCAACAGGATAACGCCAGTTGTATGATGTCGTCAGTTTTTGAACTGTATTGTGATTTTAGGCCGTCCTTGTGTAATTAGGCCTGTTCTTTACGATTAATTGTGTATTTAGGATCGATCTTTGTGTCTGTTTCCTGACCAAAATAAATAAAGTACACTAACCTAACCTACCTCACCTGCGTCTGGACAGTTTCCATGTGTAGTCGGGTGCACTTGTGCTTTCCATCCAGTAGAATCAGGGTTCGAATCCTAGAGAGGCCACCACCTTTTTTAATTTCCCGTCAATTCCAACTGTCCCTGCTGGTATAATTGTGTTAAGGGCGTGCACTTGGGCTTTCTTTCCAGGAGGACTAGGGTTCGAGTCCCGGAAAGTGTACTGGAAATTTTAATTTCCCGCCAATTCCCATGTGGGGGGGGGGGGGTGGGACATCAGCAACACTCTTGGGACAAAGAAATTCCCGCCTAATTTCGAAATTCCTGTCAATAGGGTACTTTGGTGGATGAGGAGGGTGGAGAGGGGAGGGGGGGGGGGTTGGGGACCATGTCCAGGCTGAGAAGAACACGTGACATCACCCAGAAGTGGGGGTGGATGTGGGCAGTGGTGATGGTGCAGGGTTGGCAAGATGGTGGGGAGTGATTAACTCATCAAAAAATGGTTCAAATGGCTCTGAGCACTATGGGACTCAACTGCTGTGGTTATCAGTCCCCTAGAACTTAGAACTACTTAAACCTAACTAACCTAAGGACATCACACACATCCATGCCCGAGGCAGGATTCGAACCTGCGACCGTAGCAGTCCCACGGTTCCGGACTGCGCGCCTAGAACCGCGAGACCACTGCGGCCGGCTGATTAACTCATCAATTTAATTAATTTGCATATCAATTTTATATCAAAATTGCACCTGTGCCACCAACTCCCTACTACTTATGGGCCAGGTATGGACCAATGAATTTTTGACTTGTTCAGTTTGTGAAGCTCTCTCTCACTTGAATAACTCATTTAATTTTTGCGAACATGTAATAATTTTCTTGTCTTCACATTTAAATCATATTTACCGATTTCTGTCCCATCCAGATAAGTCTTTCATGGTATGTTGTTTCCTTTCTTTTTTGATTTAGAGTTTATAACAACGGACAACATCTGCAGTCATCTTTTGTTTGGTAGCCCTACTTGTTTATGGTGTGTGTTGTAATTCTTGACTGGTGTAGTGCTGTGTATGCAATCAAAGGGTACACAGTGATACCTAGAGACGTGCCACTATCGTTGCTTATACAGTGTTTATGAATTGGAACCAATTTAGGTTCCACCGCAAAGTCAGATTAGCTCCCCAGTAGTTCCTGTCGCCATACAGTTCTTGCTTGCTACAGTCCCAGCCTACAGTTCCAGCCGACGCTAATCATCCCTTGCGAACGTTATAGCGAGCCGCTATAAACGAGAGATTATCGGACAGTTACATGCCATTATCAAGCATTAAGTGAGAGTAAGTAGTCACAACCAGACTCAAAATTATTAAACAGAGCTGTTCTGATTGAAGATCTTTGGATTACACAACTCAGAGTGTTGGTTTATTTGATTATCTTATTATTTCAATAAATGTTTGTAAGTGATTCATATTGTATTGCCCATATTAATTGTTTTAGACGTAAAGCTCAGTGATCAAATATGTGTTAAATGTGCAGCCAGTTACCTAGTACTGCTATAGCTATTTTGTGGGATGAGATTCACTTCGTACTATCTTGGCCGTTGGGCACTAGAGCAGTTTTAGTGAATATGATGTAACGTAGCCTCACCAAACCATGGTTTAAGTTTTCATACAAAGTCTTGCCTTGCCTTGAAAATGACGACTTGTTCGCCAGTCGAAATATTGGTGATTGTAGAGGACATTAACCGATGGCACTGGGGTTAAGCCAGATCTGGTGCATTTTGTTTCTGTGAGTTGCATACATTCAATGGCAACTTACAATCAGAATCAGATTATCTACTCTACATTCCCCTTAACCTATAGTTATAGTAATTGATTTATGACCCCTTGGGGTTGTTTTATGATAATCTATGGTTCTGAGACACCCCCACCTCTCCCTCGCCCCTCCTCGTTTTTACATCCTCTGGGCAATGCACACTTATTTGTAACCCCCCCCCCCCCCCCACAGTTCTGTTCTGCATCTACATATAAATAGATACCCCACAAGCCACTGTGAGATGCTTGGCGAAGGATACCTCTTACCACTACTTGTCATTTCCCCTCCTGTTCCACTCTCGTATCATCCTTGTGGTCCTTAACGTGTGATATATGTTGACTGGAGCACAATCGTTCGGCCTGGCAAATCTCCAATCCGCCCTCTCCCCTCCCCACTCTCCCCTCTCCCCTGCCCGTCCCCTTCACCACTTGGAAATTCATGGGAAAGAGACCCAGTCTGTGCAGATCTGTTGGTGTGGAAGGTCTGCTGATATGATATTCAAATCGGTGTCAACTGACATAAGATGAGATGGATGTGATGTCAGTCACAGACAGTGAAAGAGCCATGAAGTGCCAATAGCATCTGAGATCCTCCTCCATATCCATGTCACAGAAGAAGTGTAAAAGTAAGTACATGTGGTTCACCTCCATGTCTTTCTTCAACCCCATGTCTTAGTTTTGGAATCCTATTGTTTAATCTTCTTTGTTAAGCAAGATCAGGCATGTCCAGACTGGCTGCAAGCTCCAGCCTATCCAGACTGGCGGCGACCTGCAGCATATCTGCACCTGCAGCAACCTCTGGTTTGTTGGGACCTGCAGCGACCTCCTGGTTGTTGAAGCCAGCAGCTGCAGTAGCACCATGGGATCCTGTAGTGCTCCAAAGCAGCATGTTGGAGCAGATCAATGAGCTGCTGTAATCTGTCCAACTCATTGCTTAGTGTAGTTAAGACATCCAGCCAGTCCTCAACTCTCGGATGAACTTCGCAGGGGGCTCTACACCACACAGTGCAGGTCAGTACGGGTTTGTGACACATGCTCAATCCCAGAATATTCTGGTGCTGCCGCATGGATGAAGTGTTGATGTGGTGTATGAGGAGATGCTTATTCCTCCCTCTACTCTCCTGCTTTCCACTTTAACTTGTAATTAAACAGCTAGCTGTTCAAAGGGCTTAATTATTGGCGTATAAGTATCAATGGACAGTGACTAGTATGTTGTATTAGAGACTGAAAATGCATTGAGAAATGTCAAAGTTCGGTTTACAAAGTTAGAATGAGATGAACTGTGTCGTGCAGGACTCTACATCAATCAACAGATGACATCTGAGCATTGTCCATCGTATCCACTCCAAGATATTTAATGTGTTGGCCTGACACTTTCTACAGTTCCGTTATATGCAGTGCAGCACTCATGATGAGATTTAGGATGTAGGGGTTGGCCCATTTATTGGCAACACTGCTATGGATGGTGTTAATTGTTGTTTTGGAAAGACTGAACTTTCTGGTGCCATCTGTTCAAACTGTGTATAAAGACATTGTCAACTATCTCCTTATGTATAGAGTGCATGTAGACGATTTAGAAAACTTTTTTTTTTTTGGTCATCAGTCTGCTGACTGGTTTGATGCGGCCCGCGACGAATTCGTTTCCTGTGCCAACCTCTTCATCTCAGAGTAGCACTTGCAACCTACGTACTCAGTTATTTGCTTGACGTGTTCCAATCTTTGTCTTCCTCTACAGTTTTTGCCCTCTACAGCTCCCTCTAATACCATGGAAGTCATTCCCTCATGTCTTAGCAGATGTCCTATCATCCTGTCCCTTCTCCCTATCAGTGTTTTCCACATATTCCTTTCCTCTCCGATTCTGCGTAGAACCTCCTCATTCCTTACCTTATCAGTCCACCTAATTTTCAACATTCGTCTATAGCACCACATCTCAAATGCTTCGATTCTCATCTGTTCCGGTTTTCCCACAGTCCATGTTTCACTACCATACAATGCTGTACTCCAGACGTACATCCTCAGAAATTTCTTCCTCAAATTAAGGCCGGTATTTGATATTAGTAGACTTCTCTTGGCCAGAAATGCCTTTTTTGCCATAGCGAGTCTGCTTTTGATGTCCTCCTTGCTCCGTCCGTCATTGGTTATTTTACTGCCTAGGTAGCAGAATGCCTTAACTTAATTGACTTCGTGACCATCAATCCTGATGTTAAGTTTCTCGCTGTTCTCATTTCTGCTACTTCTCATTACCTTCGTCTTTCTCCGATTTACTCTCAAACAATACTGTTTACTCATTAGACTGTTCATTCCGTTCAGCAGATCATTTAATTCTTCTTCACTTTCACTCAGGATAGCAATGTCATCAGCGAATCGTATCATTGATATCCTTTCACCCTGTATTTTAATTCCACTCCTGAACCTTTCATTTCCATCATTGCTTCCTCGATGTACGGATTGAAGAGTAGGGGCGAAAGGCTACAGCCTTGTCTTACACCCTTCTTAATACGAGCACTTCGTTCTTGATCGTCCACTCTTATTATTCCCTCTTGGTTGTTGTACATATTGTATATGACCCGTCTCTCCTTATAGCTTACCCCTACTTTTTTCAGAATCTCGAACAGCTTGCACCATTTTATATTGTCGAACGCTTTTTGCAGGTCGACAAATCCTATGAAAGTGTCCTGATTTTTCTTTAGTCTTGCTTCCATTGTTAGCCGTAACGTCAGAATTGCCTCTCTCGTCCCTTTACTTTTCCTAAAGCCAAACTGATCGTCACCTAGCGCATTCTCAATTTTCTTTTCCATTCTTCTGTATATTATTCTTGTAAGCAGCTTCGATGCATGAGCTGTTAAGCTGATTGTGCGATAAGTCTCGCACTTGTCAGCTCTTGCCGGCTTCGGAATTGTGTGGATGATGCTTTTCCGAAAGTCAGATGGTATGTCGCCAGACTCATATATTATACACACCAACGTGAATAGTCGTTTTGTTGCCACTTCCCCCATTGATTTTAGAAATTCTGATGGAATGTTATCTATCCCTTCTGCCTTATTTGACCGTAAGTCCTCCAAAGCTCTTTGAAATTCCGATTCTAATACTGGATCCCCTATCTCTTCTAAATCGACTCCTGTTTCTTCTTCTATCACATCAGACAAATATTCACCCTCATAGAGGCTTTCAATGTGTTCTTTCCACCTATCTGCTCTCTCCTCTGCATTTAACAGTGGAATTCCCGTTGCACTCTTAATGTTACCACCGTTGCTTTTAATGTCACCAAAGGTTGTTTTGACTTTCGTGTATGCTGAGTCTGTCCTTCCGACAATCATATCTTTTTCGATGTCTTCACATTTTTCCTGCAGCCATTTCGTCTTAGCTTCCCTGCACTTCCTATTTATTTCATTCCTCAGCGACTTGTATTTCTGTATTCCTGATTTTCCCGGAACATGTTTGTACTTCCTCCTTTCATCAATCAACTGAAGTATTTCTTCTGTTACCCATGGTTTCTTCGCAGCTACCTTCTTTGTACCTACGTTTTCCTTCCCAACTTCTGTGATGGCCCTTTTTAGAGATGTCCATTCCTCTTCAACTGTACTGCCTACTGCGCTATTCCTTATTGCTGTATCTATAGCGTTAGAGAACTTCAAACGTATTTCGTCATTCCTTAGTACTTCCGTATCCCACTTCTTTGCGTATTGATTGTTCCTGACTAATGTCTTGAACTTCAGCCTACTCTTCATCACTACTATATTGTGATCTGAGTCTATATCTGCTCCTGGGTACGCCTTACAATCCAGTATCTGATTTCGGAATCTCTGTCTGACCATGATGTAATCTAATTGAAATCTTCCCGTATATCCCGGCCTTTTCCAAGTATACCTCCTCGTCTTGTGATTCTTGAACAGGGTATTCGCTATTACTAGCCTAAACTTGTTACAGAACTCAATTAGTCTTTCTCCTCTCTCATTCCTTGTCCCAAGCCCATATTATCCTGTAACCTTTTCTTCTACTCCTTCCCCTACAACTGCATTCCAGTCGCCCATTACTGTTAGATTTTCGTCCCCCTTTACATACTGCATTACCCTTTCAATATCCTCATACACTTTCTCTATCTGTTCATCTTCAGCTTGCGACGTCGGCATGTATACCTGAACTATCGTTGTCGGTGTTGGTCTGCTGTCGATTCTGATTAGAACAACCCGGTCACTGAACTGTTCACAGTAACACACCCTCTGCCCTCCCTTCCTATTCATAACGAATCCTACACCTGTTATACCATCTTCTGCTGCTGTTGATATTACCCGATACTCATCTGACCAGAAATCCTTGTCTTCTTTCCACTTCACTTCACTGAATCCTACTATATCTAGATTGAGCCTTTGCATTTCCCTTTTCAGATTTTCTAGTTTACCTACCACGTTCAAGCTTCTGACATTCCATGCCCCGACTCGTAGAACGTTATCCTTTTGTTGATTATTCAGTCTTTTTCTCATGGTAACCTCCCCCTTGGCAGTCCCCTCCCGGAGATCCGAATGGGGGACTATTCCGGAATCTTTTGCCAATGGAGAGATCATCATGACACTTCTTCAATTATAGGCCACATGTCCTGTGGATACACGTTACGTGTCTTTAATGCAGTGGTTTCGATTGCCTTATGCATCCTCATGTCGTTGATCATTGCTGATTCTTCCGCCTTTAGGGGCAATTTCCCACCCCTAGGACAAGAGGGTGCCCTGAACCTCTATCCGCTCCTCCGCCCTCTTTGACAAGGCCGTTGGCAGAATGAGGCTTACATCTTATGCCGAAAGTCTTCGGCCGCCAATGCTGATTATTTATCAAAATTTAGGCAGTGGCGGGGATCGAACCCGGGAACGAAGACGTTTTTGATTATGATCAAAGACGCTACCCCTAGACCACAGTTAGAAAACTAAGGATGGTATTATTGGTTGTGTTGGAAAGACTGAACTTTCCGGTGCCATCTGTTCGAACTGTATATAAAGACACTGCGAACTATCGCCGTATGTATAGAGTGAATGCAGACGATTTAGAAAACTGCATCAAAGAAGAAGCTAAGGAACACCCTCCAGTTTGAGATAAATACACTTTGAATTCTGTGGATACGAGAAAGCTTTATTTGCTAAATTCTGTACAGGTGTGAAGATAAGGAAAGAACGAGTTGATATTTTGCTGTAGTGCACCAAACATAAGGCTGTTGAATAAAAAATATGTATATTACTGCAACCGGTGTTTCATTTTGTTCATATGTCTCATAATAATGTTACTGCTACCAGTATTTTCATTGCAATTTACAGAACACTGCAGCAGCACCAACCTGTCTGAATCACCTCATCACCAGAGGCAGTGGTATCAGTCATTGTTAGACCATACTTTCAGGTGCATATAGCCTGTGAACAGTACAGCTCAATTGGTGACATATGCACTTATATTTAAAAAATGCATACCAAAACCTGATGTAATTGATATCATGGCAAGGTGAGTAAGACATTAGGACTTTGTTGTATATGACTAGGCCTATGATGGTGTTGAAGAAGACCAGAAGAAGAAGAAAACGGGATTCTGCTACCCAATAATAAATGGGTGAAAATTGTAGGTGCATCAAGCTTCTCCAAGACAAATGTCATCATGTCGCTGCTAACACACCTGGATGAAGTCCACTTCGAGCATGAATGTGTATTTTCGAAAACGCTGTTCCAGACCAAGCACCAGTCACTGCAATAAATACTTCAGAGGATCAATGTGGCAACACACGTGACATGCAGTCAAAGTACTCAAATTCTTCTGCCAGTAAAAGTAAAGCCAAATATCATGTTCATATTAAATGGTGGTGCTGCGGGAAACAAGGATCAAATTCTACGATATTTCTGTTGTTGTCGTCATATGGGTGCTGGAATATTTTATTTGAGTCAGACATATTCCAGAATCCTGAAACAGCTCGTGAGACATAATGCAGATCTCATTTCAGCTTTCAAACAAGACAGTTTGAATTTAAAACACATATAACACACGCCTACCATTCAACGATTTTTGAAAAATTTGAGCAGATAGTTCAAACGATATGCAGTGGCGGTTCCTAGCTATTGATAAATCAAGATAACTGAATGACATTAAGCATAGGCGGAATTGCAAGGAGTTTCTATACAGATATGAAAAAAATTGATGAGTACCTTAGTTTGCATCACACAATGGACAATTTCGCTCATATGTCAGGCACTCAGCCCTAAAGGATGGGTGTGCGTAGACAGAGAATGTTTCTATTCATAGATGGAATATTTAAATCTCTGGAACATTAAGTTAAGGGTCTAGATACGTAAGCTGACACCCTTCTGAGAAGGATCAACGATTTAGGTGCTACGCTTTAGGAGCCAGAGACATACACCCAGATCCTTCTGAGAAAGAAAGCAGGCAACTCAGATGCAAATGTTGACGGAAATAAAATGGATGTACTGTAAAGGCTGATGGAATTGGACGGAATGTATGTACGATGCACCCCACTTAGTATGTAACAAGATGTTGACTACACATAAGGTCATTGGCCACGGCAGAGTGTTTGAGAAAAGTTACGACAGCTAAGGTTGGGACATTTGGATCGAGAGTAGACACAGAGAGAAACCTTTAAACCAGTTACTGAATCTCTTGATGGATTCCCAGCGATGTTACGCAAAGATGAAGGCGTTCCTGATTTTATTAATCATCACTGCGATGCTACACCCAGGTCAGAATAACAAAACAATTGACAGGGAAGCACGGTTGAGCATCGAAGGGGGCTATCTTGTCGGCTTGCATGTGCTGGCGCGCCCGGTGTAGCTGCAGCAGGAATAGCTGTGTGTTTTGCCGGCTGGAGTGGCCGGGCGGTTCTAGGCGCTACAGTCTTGAACCGCGCGACAGCAACGGTCGCAGGTTCGATTCCTGCCTCGGCCATGGATGTGTGTGATGTCCTTAGGTTAGTTAGGTTTAAGTAGTTCTAAGTTCTAGGGGACTGATGACCTCAGAAGTTAAGTCCCATAGTGCTCAGAGCCATTTGAACCATTTGAAGCTGTGTGTTTCCTTACTGGACTAACTTCTAGCACCGTCTTTTAACGTGCGACACTGAGTCCGCTTTTCGGATTGTAATATCCTTGCGAATTAACAAACGCACTCAACTGTATAAAATCATAAAAATCATATTATTTGTGTATCTCAACAGAAGCACTATCTTTTACAATAATCTGAATTAATCACGTTCAGTTGCCGTATTCGATACGAAAGAAGTGTTAAAAAGGATCTGAATCGTTCATGTAAATACAGTAACTAACAACATGAAAATAATACTGTATAAACTGCTTGCATACTTACCAGTCACTGCTGTATGCATGTAGAGTGCATGGGCAGAGATGTATTTCTTAATAATGAGATGAGATGTATTGTGCAAGTGCAGTACACACCATTCAGTTAAAAATACGAAACAAACACAAAAACACGAATTGAGGCATAGTTCAGAATGGCTTTCTTTCTCGAAACTGTCGTTATCTGAGCTCTCGTCTGTGGACGAGTCGTTGGAATTGCCCAACGACATAATTATATTTTCAATATTACTCCCTATATTCGCTTCACTTTTCCATGCTTTTTCAACAACTGTTTCTGTGTAGCGTCCATTACTCCGCTTCTTTAACGTTATTTGTGCCACTGCGTCCTCTAACAGTATCTCAATTTCTGTCACGCTGAAGCTTTTATTATGTGTTGCCAAGTAATGCTTAATCTGTGCTCAAATCATTGCAATGGCGTAGGAGTGGCTGGGATATTGCGGAAGTGTAAGGACCCTGTGGCCATTTTTTTAACTACCTCGTCCACGAAATATTGTTGAAACTGTGGCTTTTTTCCCACTATTTAAATTAGATCCGCGTTATAGAAATCGTCCTGAAGTTTAACACTCCTGAAGTTTCACACATTTAACATTGTTGGCTTTTTTCGTTGCCATCGCTGGGGGTTTATCTTTAATAACTGAATGGGAGGCGGAATTATCCATTAAAATGACAGATGGCAGATTTAAGCTTTCCAATAGTTGCCCTTTGAACCACTTCAGAAAACTATCGTGGTTCATTTCTTCGTGGTATTCACTTATTTTCCTCGACTTGTAAACGAGGAGACAGGTACGAAACCGGATGCAGTTCCAGCGTGCAAGACAATTTATTCTTGCGCCCTTTCAACAGGAACAGCAGAACTTCCACATGTGCTATCATCTGTCCAATCTTTTCTGACGGAATAAGCTGTGTTTATCCAGGATTTGTCTTGCCACTTTAACGATGTTCCTGGAAAATCTATACCGCCACACTATGATGTCACCTCTCTCCACTATAATGTTCCATCCATTAATCTTTTGTGCCAAATACCGAGTGCTCTGACAACTGTTAACAAAGGCGACTTGCTGCCACTGAATAACTCTGCCCCACGAAGTGTAATGCAGAATTTTTTTATCGTTGGACGTTGTTTCCTCTCGTAATATCTATATACGTGGTGACAAACACCATCTTGTTTAAAAGAGTCCAAGTTTGTTACAGTTGGTTCTGTCCTCTTTTTACTGGGCGTCTGCATTTTGGATGAACCAGGCTTTTCCCCTTCTGCACAGTGTTTCTCCTTACAAATTTTGAAAAAAGAATATTTATGTTCCTTCAAACCGTCTGCAGTTCTTTCAGTTACCTTCGTTAGAGGCAACAGCGTTGCACGATTGTCTCTCCTTCTCGAAATATTCCCGAACCAGGCGCACAAACTCACGAGTCTGACCATGAAAATACGTGCAGATCGTTGAATATTCAGTTCAATAGCCACAGTTTTCTGCACACTTACACTACAATCTTCAGATAATCCATAGCGCAAAATAAACTCGCCGCACAGAGAAACAAAGGACACGATGAAACATGTCACAACTGTTTATGTTATCGACCGTGAGCATCGTGTGCCGTAGCCGCTACCTGCAGTAGCAGAGATATTTGACATCGGCGAACGGAACAGGAGGTGCGGCCAGGCGTGTTCTCTGATTCGCCGTTGCTATGGTAGCAGCCCTGTAAACAGGTAGACGTCAGTTACTTTGTTATTCTGATCCAGGTATTGGGTAGAAAGAACATTTGATGTCGGTCGTGAAAAACGATACATGTTGGGCACACCGTCTATGAATTAAAGGGAAAAAAAGGCAACAACGCTGATATGTGATACGGAATTTCAAAGAACTACTTGTCTAATGAACCTCATTTCTCTAAATTCCACAAAAACTGTAACTTATTCATCCAAATATCTGGAAATATATGGTGAAATACTGCAGTTGACTAGTATACATACGGAAGTGGGAAACCACTGCAGCGTAAAATACAAAACCATTATAACACCTACATTAAATGCTCGATACAGCATTGGTGATTGTATTGACATCCGTATAAAAGAGTCAGCTATCGACCCGTGCGTTATATGTACTATGACGACTTCAGTAAGCTAATAGATTGACTGCGACAGCTCAAGGTATCAACTGCTGCTGGTAATACTGCTCATTCGAATTAGGTTGTTTCAGTAGTCTCCGAGCTTAGAGAGAGACATATAATCGAGTAAGTATGGAGACGGTAGTTCAAGAACTGCACAAACCAGCATGCGTAACATACCCTCATAGGCACGTTATGATTACAGGTGTGGATGACTTATGGCAGACTGATCTTGTAGATATGTGGGAATATTAACATGTAAATAATGGATTCAGGTATATGTTAATGGTTAATGATACATACTCCAAATTTGCCTTGACATTGCCTGCTGAGACAAAGACGGTGAGAGATGTCGCAGAGATGTTTGAGCGTTTGTTGCAGACAGGAACGAATTGACACCCAGATAACCTCCAAACCGGTCACAGTGGAATGTTTTACAATAGGTTAAAACGTCTCTGTCAGTTTAGTTTCATACTATTTAATTTGTATTTCGTGCTGTCATGCTCAGTTATTTGTAATTTAGTTTTGTACTTGCCCCCATTCAGTGGCACACAATTACATTAAAGTATCAATTTTTCCAGTAAGCATATAATCCTACTTACATTAACTATATTTTGTGCTCCCAAATTTCCTTTCTCTCGTTATCATCTGTGTGAATGAGTGAGTGAGTGTGTACCTTACATTTGTCTTATGTACGGTAACATGACAACATCTGGCTGCCAGCTGTGGTAACAGTAGTGTACCCGACGTAGCTTTCTCAGTCAAGGCAAACAGATTCTGTACCCTTTCGTAGTCATTCGACAGTAGTTAAGTTGGTGGCGGGGAGGACCTCTCTGACCTCTTCGGTCTACCTGGGGGAAGTTCGTTGCAGGGAGAGCATGGTCTCGCCACTCGAGACTGGACCTTTTGTGAGTGAAGACGGTGATTTTAAGAGCGACTTTGCACTGGTGACTGTGTTAATGTGTGATGGTGTGTAGCTATTCACACTGATGTACACGTTTGACCTGCTAGGTCATTTTCAAGTTCAGTAATTGAATTCTTACATTTTGCAGAGTATATTTTTCTGTACGTAGTAAGTTTTACCGGTCCTCGCTTTGAGTAAGCAGGACATGTGGTGTAGCAAGGTCGTTACTCTAGCATTGCTTTAATTTACAGTTGTCTGACTTCTCGTTTAACTGGAATGAGCCGGCCGCTGTGGCCGAGCTGTTCTGGGCGCTTCAGTCCGGAACCGCGCTGCTGCTACGGTCGCACGTTCGAATCCTGCCTCGGGCATGGATGTGTGTGATGTTCTTAGGTTAGTTAGGTTTAAGTAGCTCTAAGGGACTGATGACCTCAGGCGTTAAGTCCCATAGTTCTTAGAGCCATTTGAAACATTTTTCAACTGGAATGTATATGTAAGCTTTCCTCGTCTGTATGTGTTTTACTTCTTCTACTTTTAATTTTGTGGAAATTATATGTGAGCTTTCCTCGTCTGTATATTTTACGTATTCTACTTTTAATTTCGTTTTTATTTTAAGTTTGTGTAGCATTTTCCATAAGACATGATGGTTATTTCACTGTGTGTAATTTCTGTACCATCTTAAAGAGGTTTTATTCTTAATTCTGTATCGTATTTTATTGGTAGATGTGTCTATAAAGTTTACATCTGTGTTCTTGAAGTTTTCATGATCTTAACAATTTTGCTTTATTCGTGAACATCCACGGCATTTGCGGGTGTTTCATGCTACTGTACGTTAGTTTCATGTACAAGGTGACGCAGATAAATTTCTTTGTTGGAAAGTGTTCCATGGTATTCTTATCCACAATACTGAATCACAACGATAGGGATGAACCACTGAGCCTTTGACTTACTGTGAAGGGAAAAATTCTTTTTATTTCTATTCTTGTGTGTGTGAATTGTATATGTTTATGTGAACTTTGCCCATGAATCTAAGCTTCCTTTTCATTTATCACTGCAGTGTACCTCCGCACTCAATATAATAATAATGTAAGTGAGTTAATTAAATAGGAGACAACGACAGATCATAGTTTACAATTACTATGTGAATTTCTAATATGATTTTATTTTCATCAATTATTTAAACAGTAGTGACTGTTTCTCAGGCAAACATGTCCTCTTTTCTAAGATAATTTTTTTAAAGTATCCCACTCGGTGTTTTTGAAAGGCAAAAGGCAGGCCTTGTATTTGTGGACTTTTGCCTGATTATCTTATGCTCTTTTTTGAGGCTTAAGTTCCTGCTTGCTCTGAATTATTGGATTTAACGTCTGTACTTAAATTGTTCGCAAATGCTCATTCCATAAACTCACTTCGCTCTTTTTAGTAATACTAACATGTTACTTACGCTTACGAATTCAGTGATTAATTCTATTCTTATATTAAATTTTCCCTATTTTAATAAAATTGGGTGGTGATATAGACAAATATTGTAGCACACGAAACATACAATAGTCTCCAGAGTTCTACATTGGTTAATTTCCCCCAGTTTCTGTTTGCAAATCACTTTTCAGATAACCATTCATTAATTAATAACCATTTGAAGTACTTCAAGACCGCGATGCAGCAGTATGGAATACATCACTACCCAAAATACACCCACCTGAAGGCGAGTATTGTTGAACGTCTGAACAGAAGAACAATAGGTCGATTGGGGATGTGTTTTATTCTTCTCACCTCATACAAATAATAATTGCGCATTACAACCGAATCAAATATAGCAAAATGACATTGACACCAATCGATGTTCACGATAAGGGTCTTATGGATACGGTATACTGTCATATTAAAATGCTGAATCCATGTAAACAGAAATTTAATGTAGGTGATTTGCTGCAGTATCTCAAAACGCAAGACAGCATTTGAGCAGTCCCATGTTGGTCGAGTGAGGTATTCACAGTTTTCTAACTGCAGAGAAAAAAGTCCGAGAATTTAGATTTAAAAGAGTGGCAGTGGCACTGAAATTTCAGGATGCTTTCACACAGAAGAAATGCAGAAAACCTCAGAACAACGTATGTTTCTCAAAGAGCGAGTCATGAGACGTTGATGGAATAGAGCACTAGTTAAATGGCTTGGTTTTCCTATAACACAAAACAATTGGATTGACGCTGATGATTTGCTTTATAACGGGCTACACAGAGCATAGCCAAACAGAGCACAGACAACACTGTAGCGTAACACGCTTGATAGGAGAGATGTTATAGTATTTGGTGGTATTGTTGACAAACTTCCAGTTGAACTGCACATTCTGGGGCGTAACTACTGGGTATAACTACTTGTTACAAAGCCTGAAAAACGTTTGTCTTGTGATGGTAACGGGTTAACGTGCTTGACGAGGTGTGACTTATGCACAAACCACTTCTAATAAGAACGATGGAATTATGGTTGTCATCCAGTACCAAGATGCTTTAACCGCGATGCAAGAGTTTTTTATTTTGAAGTTCATCATACATGTGTTTCAGACAGATAGAACAGGAAGTGTAGAGAATAATTTCACCAGATTTGACAACAGCAGGTTAAATAATTCCAGAGGTTATCTGCAAATTGCATATGCGTAACATAAACATCTCCCACGACGTTACGCTAAAGATCGAATATTAGCTGATAAAGCCAAGGCAATACAACAACATTTCGAGTATCACAAAGGTCAACAATGAACTTCATCTCGAAATTAATGATGACTATAGAAGTCGTGGAAATAGAACCTGGTGCATACGATACTGACAGTTTAAACGACGTTTTAAAACGGTCTGGAAATGGAATTGTGCTACGTGCAAACACTTAAATATGAAATTGAAACACCGACTGCAGTGATTGGAAGCAAAAAGGTTCGATAGGACGGCTACAGGGTTTCACAAAAGGACAGGTTTTGAAGAAGTACCCTAATAAATTTTAGAGATCTGACCAGTCAGTGAATCCACTTCCTGTTGTTACAATGTTTGTCGAGTGTAACATTGCAACAGACTCTTATATCAACAGTAGATTGATTCGTACAATTTATGGTCTTCTCATCAGTTGGAACAAGGTATAAGATCGTTGAGACACCTACCAACGCTCATCTCCAGATGAGCGCGTATTAATGGTTAACCTTAAGCAGACGTACGCAGAGATCGCAGGACCCACATCCTGCGACACCTCACTTTAGTGAAAACTAACCCTAATGCAGAGATGGCGGTAGACCTTTTGTGTTGGCCACCATGACAGCGTGGGCGTGGAGGGGCTCCACCTCTATACTAAAACGAAAAACCAACGCTATTTATCTCCCAGTAACAGTTCTGACATTGTAGTATCTGGAGCTGTGCGATGTCACCAGAATAACTAATTCATCAACTTTCGTGTTGAGAAAATCATTGTACGACTACATCCAAAGTGATACCGGCAGTTATCTCTGTTGTGCAGGGACCCGGAAGCGGCGGCGACCTTCGAGCAGCTAAGAACAACCTCTCAACAAGAACAAAGACGCCGCCTTGCTGGAAGACCGGAAGCGGCGGCAGCTACTTTTAACTTGCGGGATCAGAAGCGGCGGCGGCGACCTTCAACTATCCAGAACATGCAACAGCTTCCCAGCATCCTCGTATTGTCACAGAAGACAATATATAAAACCAACTTGCATCTCACAGTGCGGCGCAACAAGACAGCTAGTTGATAATATGTTCGAAATACCTGCTCCTTAAATCAGTAGGTCTGAAACTTCGCAATGGCGTTGTTCCACATAACTACCCCAATGGAATATGATGAGTGTATTGTACACTGGAAATTTTTCTTGGAGAAAACTTATGCATTGTTGTTGTTGTGGTCTTCAGTCCTGAGACTGGTTTGATGCAGCTCTCCATGCTACTCTATCCTGTGCAAGCTTCTTCATCGCCCAGTACCTACTGCAACCTACATCCTTCTGAATTTGCTTAGTGTATTCATCTCTTGGTCTCCCTCTACGATTTTTACCCTCCACGCTGCCCTCGAATACTAAATTTGTGATCCCTTGATGCCTCAGAACATGTCCTACCAACCGATCCCTTCTTCTGGTCAAGCTGTGCCACAAACTTCTCTTCTCCCCAATCCTATTCAATACTTCCTCATTAGTTATGTGATCTACCCATCTAATCTTCAGCATTATTCTGTAGCACCACATTTCGAAAGCTTCTATTCTCTTGTCCAAACTATTTATCGTCCATGTTTCACTTCCATACATGGCTACACTCCATACAAATACTTTCAGAAATGACTTCCTGACACATAAATCTATACTCGATTTTAACAAATTTCTCTTCTTCAGAAACGCTTTCCTTGCCATTGCCAGTCTACATTTTATATCCTCTCTACTTCGACCATCATCAGTTATTTCGCTCCCCAAATAGCAAAACTCCTTTACTACTTTAAGTGTCTCATTTCCTAATCTAATTCCCTCAGCATCACCCGACTTAATTCGACTACATTCCATTATTCTCGTTTTGCTTTTGTTGACGTTCATCTTATATCCTCCTTTCAAGGCGCTAACTTATGCATAAGCCACATTTAATAACAACGGTGAAATTATGATTGTCATCCAGTACTAAAATGCTTTAACCTCCATGCAAGAGTTTCTTATAGATTGAGGGATCATTTACGAAAAGGGATACTACCATTACAGTGGTATCGAACTTTGCAAGTGATGCTCTGGCATTACTGTTTGATGAGATACGATATGAATTTAATGGGGTCGAGACTGACCGCACGCAAAATGTACACATAGCATCCAGTCTTAAAACGTATGTCTCTGCCTCTCCCTCGGCTTTGAACAGCTTAGAAAATGCGGGATTGTTCATAGACGAGAGAGGTTTACTGCATGTCTCGGGTGATCAAAAACTAAGTATAAATTTGAAAACTGAATAAATCACGTAATAATGTAGATAGAGAGGTAAAAATTGACACACATGCTTGGAAAGACATGGGGTTTTATTGGAAACACCCCATATTGCTAGACGCGTGAATGATCTCTTGCGCGTGTCGTTTGGTGATGACCGTGTGCTCAGCCGCCACTTTCGTCATGCTTGGCCTCCCAGGTCCTCAGACCTCAGTCCGTGCGATTATTGGCTTTGGGGATACCTGAAGTCGCAAGTGTATCGTGATCGACCGACATCTCTAGGGATGCTGAATGACATTCGACGCCAATGCCTCACCATAACTCCGGACATGCTTTACAGTGCTGTTCACAACATTATTCCTCGACTACAGCTATTGTTGAGTAATGATGGTGGACATATTGAGCATTTCCTGTAAAGAACATCGTCTTTGCTTTGTCTTACTTTGTTATGCTAATTATTGCTATTCTGATCAGATGAAGCGCCATCTCTCGGACATTTTTTGAACTTTTGTATTTTTTTTTTTTGGTTCTAATAAAACCCCATGTCATTTCACGCATGTGTGTCAATTTGTACCTCTCTATCTACATTATTACGTGATTTATTCAGTTTTCAAATTTATACTTAGTTTTTGATCACCCTGTATATCTCCAAAACTGCTTATGGGATACTTTGAAGACATGTGACGAATTGTTCTGAATGTTAAACAGAAACTTATTCTGATACGGAGTGCGACTGATAACAATACTCATACATTCAAGGAGCTCAAGGGAAGAACGAGTTCACCATTGTTGAAATTATATGGAAATAGTCACGCTTTGCAGCATCAGATGAGCAGCGTTTGAAGCTTTTAAAAGTTCGGAACGGTGGTGCATTTCTACTGTTATCTTTCCATTTATGGAAGGCTTTCGAGTACCCAGTAGGACCGTCGGAAAACAAATGAACGTCGGCTATTGAAGCTCAATTCGAGAGACGCCCAGGTTCACCATACATACGTTTCAGACAGATAGAAGAGGGAGTGTAGAGAATGATTTCATCAGATTTGACAACAGCAGCTTAAATAATGCCAGAGTCTATCTGCAATCCGAATTGTAACCGTATGATAATTTACACCTCCAATGGAATGAAAATGTCTACAGTCTAGCGTGTGAATGTATGCGAGGTTCTGTGCTTCATACTATGAATGCGAAGGATGTCTGCTCAACCTACTGAAATTCAAGATGCTGTTGTCAATCGACGAAACAGCCTGCCCAAAACAGAACGAGATACTCGTATTTATATCTGGACATGTAGATGTATGAAATGAATTTGAAGCTCCAGAAAATTTCCCAGAACACACTGCAGCATATACTCTAGTGCTACTAGACCATATGATTAATTATTGCCCTCCCACTGGTGTTGTGCAATGAGCTGTATAAATGAACAGTTGTTGAGCTTTACCGGAGTGTTTCACCATAGCATCTTGAGGTGTGAACATAATTGAGGACGCGCGCGCGCGCGCGCGAGTGCACACACACACACACACACACAATTACTTATACTATGATAGCAGGGTCATATTATTCTGCAACATTTACACCCAGTCTCATTCCCTCCCTCCCACTCAATCATAATCCCCCATCCCCTCTTCCTCAACAAGTGAATAGCGTTGGTAGGGGTTAGTTTCAACCCCGTCATCACAAATGACTTTTATCGTCATGAGGCGTCAGGCTGACTTTAAACTACAACACAGTGTACACTTCTTCCTCTCTCGGCCGAATACTCGTTTGCCGTACCATATGCTGCAGTTGCAGTGGTGTGCAATGAACACTGTTGTAAAGGCACTCAATGCCACAAGACGCAAACTACAAGGCCACCTCATAGTGACGCCTTCCAATGTGCAATATGCATACATTTTTTTCTCGCAGACCTACAGACTCATCAACTGGTGATCCATTAGCCTCGACTTTCATAACCTTCTCGTTCTGTGGAACAATGCTGTTAGAATTATTGGCCGACTATGAAGACGTGTTGAATTCTTCATTGTGGCAACTTATTATTTCATATGGATCACAACTGTTCACCCAGTAGATTAAGATGTATGTGTCCAGACAATGTAACTTAGGATCATCGAAATGAGGTTTCGCAAACTCGTAATGAAAGTGTTATATGTGTAATTGTGTAATTTTGGGAGTTGTAGTTTGCACATTGCCACATAGGTTCTGTGAAATGTACCGAGCCACGCGGGGTAGCCGCGCGGTCGAGTGAGGCGACTTTCCACGGCCCGTGCGGCTCCCCCCGTTGGAGGTTTGAGTCCTCCCTCGGGCATGGGTGTGTGTGTTGTCCTTAGCGTAAGTGTAAGTTAGTTTAAGTTGTGCGTAAGCTTAGGGACCGATGACCTCAGCAGTTTGGTTCCATAAGGCCTTACCCCAAATTAAAAAAAAAAAGTACTGCAACCTTCGCCATTTTCACAGAACGAAGTGACCCATTTAACATTTGGTTGGTTGATACCTTTTCTTACGCCCCAACGCCCATCCCAATAGGTTCTAATAAAAATTTCACGACATTCCTTCAAATTCTCCGTTGTTTCGCTGAACATTGAATTAGTCATTAATTAAAAAATTCGTGTCAGATTTACATATCACAGAAGCTCTTTGTTTCACATTCAAATCAATTCCTCAGGGAAGGCATGAAGGAGATAGCCCAAATGATTCTACCCAGTTCCATCCCAATCTGAGACACAGCTGGAGATTACGAGAGTATCTCTGCTTTTTTCCCATTGTTTTCATTAATGTTGAGTTGTAGCCTTCTCGAGGAACTAATTGCTTTGGACAGAGCAGCAAATTGGCGTGCGCATCACGCAAGCTAAAAGGGTATGTGACTTCTGCCTCCACTACACACCCCACATCAGAATCATCCCCCACACCCTCCATTTTTCCACCTAATCCCTTGCATTCAGGTTCGGACGCCCATAGAGACTCCCTAGCCGGTAATGATTGTTGCATAGCGTGTCTGTATAAGTTATTGACATCCAAGAACATGATGTAACTGGAAACAAGGAATGCGTTGTACCTCTCACCCAGATGTATGTTATGTGCCTTGTCGCGACTAAGGGCACATTGATGAAATCCTCCGCAGATCCCTCACTTAAAGAAAGCAAGCATATCAGCACTAGTCAATAGTTCAATGCCACTCTACGGTTCCTTGAACCTAGCGTCGCAAGACAACCCAGGTGCTGTGTAATAAAAGGTGGGACCAAAAAATATGTTGTCACGAATGGACATTTATTGAAAACATCTGTGAGCAAGCGCACGTCTGTCTCCGTGTAAAGTGATATGTGCTCTTCTAAAGTCTAGATGTTCAATTCCCACCAGACATTCACAGCATTCTCACATTCTGCATTCGTTATGGCACTACCTGCGAATTTGCTGGAGATTGCAGATATGTCCAGTAGTGTGGTTTCGTCAAGTTTTGCCATACTATCCAGATACTTCTTACTCAAAATTTGAAAATTTTCTTCGTTGGGGAATGCAATTTGAGTGATGTACATTCCTTCTGAGGATGAGATTCAACAATGTTCTAGAGTGGTTCCTACATAAAACGTAGCGAACCAAGAAAGTGGTGAATAATTCTTGGCGTCTTTCGTTTGGAGAATGAAATACGTTTTTCAACACTCTCATGCAGGACACTGACCTGATCTTTCTCCATATCCAAATTAACTACGTGTTCAGCTAGCAAGTGAGTATCATTCCCACTTAAATTATAAAAATAGGTGTCATGGTAATTCATAGTTCAACTTGCATGTGTTCTTGGCAGCGCCACAGAACTTATCTGTGACATCATAGTGGCCTCTATGAAGAATTTCTGCTTTTGTATGTAGTGGCAACCCACAAATATGGTAGTGAACAGCCTCATTATACAAATATTCATTCTCTTTCGATTTGGTCATGGGAACGTTGTCACTGTAAAGCTTATTTACCTCTCGTTAAAGTTTTTCAAGCTCAGTGAGAAGCCAACCGCAGGACTGCCCCCGACATCAGATTTGTATCGGTTAAGACTCGAATCATAGGACAATGCAATTTGGTATGTTGCTGCATGTGGTACGTGTTTTTCTGTGACGGTAGTATGTGAGGCTGTAGCGTCACCTTCATAATATGTTGCAGGAGATAACAGGCTTTCGAAGTCGGCATACACCACAATTGGGCCACAATTCTTCATGAATTTCTTTTCCTCAGTATGCATAATAAAACATATTTGATAGCTGGACGCGCAGTCTGCTAGATGTGCTGCTAATAATTTTTTCTGAAGAAAAGGCATTCTGACACTTTAAGTAAATATCCTGTTCATTACTGTTTATGCATTTGTTTACTAATTTGGGAGGGAATGAGGGAACGTCCCTGATACAACACAAAATGATGTCTTTTTCCTCTAGAGAATATCAGCATGTTCACATGCATGTTACACCCACCATCAGATTTTGAGAACTCAGCTCATAAACATGATCCGATATTCCAGTATTCTCCACCCCAAATGACATCGATTTTGACAGTGAATTCGATTCTGTCGAAGTTAAAACACTTATGAATGTCAAGATATGTATTGTATTGAGGCGTTTGCTATGGATCTTTTATGCAATTTCTTTCGCAAGCCAGGACTGACCGTACAAGCCAACCCTGGTCAGTTTTATTTTCGACATTAATACATGTCGTCTTATCAGTAGCTTGAACCTCCATTTACTGGATGTGTCATACATGCGTATGGATTTCAATGTGTAGTATTCAGCTGAGTGCTTAGGCTGACTCTCGAAAAACCAGTTCAGTACAGTACTCGAGGTGGACTCACAAAACCAATCGATGACTGATTCGCTCCTCAGTATTATGCCATTACCCCACCCCCCTCCCACCCCCCCCCCCCACACCCCCGCAAAGATAGAAGGTTATCTCTTCAGTGCCAGATCCCGGTTTGAGGGGGGGAGGGGGCTGCGACAGTTCGATGCACACCTTGGCACTGCATTTAACGGTACCGGTGGGATATCTCATTAACAACATTGAGGAGCTCCATTTCCATAACAGGAAGGCAAGCTTGCAGAAAACTTTCACTGTCTCGGTACGCTCCTGATGGATTGTTGACCCTATTTAACCAGATTCGCTCCTCAAAGGCGTCGGCAGTCACCGAATATTCTATTTGCAGTATGTGTTACTATTATGATGTCCTCCACTAACAGAACGGCAGGGGAAGGGGAGGGGGGAGAGCTGTCGCTAGCCATAGGATTCCTACTATTACTCTACCTACAACTAGTTGACGACCATGCTACTGCTGCTGATGGGGCAGTTGTGTGGAGGCAGTTCAGGCGAAAACGTGTTAGAGTAAGAGATGGTGCATTGTCCCGGTATAAGCAGTCTGCCTGTGGCTGCGGAGATGGTTGTTGCTGCACCGCTGAGCTATTTGCTAGAGGGAGAGTGGCCCATGGACGCCAGAGCAGAGCTGGTGCAGGGCCAGCGGAGGTGGAGGTTGCAGTGGTGGCTGCTTCAGCTTCTCTCACGGCAACGAGTGGCATCTTACAGAGCAAGCTGCACAGGATCGCGTCGTGTTGGTAGTTTCCTCAGAACACCCTGTTCCTGCGCCATGGCGTATTGCGGTGAGACACCTGCTGGAAGAAGAACAATAAGCGAAAAAAAAATTACTGTGTTCTAGACATTACTTGCTGCCGCTACTGCAGCAAGTAAAGAACACTGATTACGTGCAAGCAGTGTGCGTATGTATAAAAATTGCCTATAGTGCTCTCGCTCAGTGACGTCTCCCTCAGGCCACTGGGAATTTCCTCTGGTATCTCCTCACGTTGATGCAGTTCAGTCTCCACCACCTCTACCCAATCAGGCATGACACTATTCTCGCCGAAACTATTGCGAATCCATCGATCCATCTCGCTGAAACCACTTGCAACACTTTCATCTAATAAAATAAAAATATACACACACACAAAACTATGAAATCGTTTTTAGAATATGCACTTACACGACAGCAGATGGAGAAGGTATCACAGCCTCTACCCCTTCGTGCTTCTCTTCCTCTAAATCTTCTACAACAACAAAAAATGTGTCTCAGACAATAAAGTACCATGCATACAGACAGCAATGCCCTAGAAAGAAATTTCTAATGGAAAAAAAATGATATTACATATTCACACAGCATTAGGAAGAAGTCATTACGTACTTACTATGCTGATTCTACTGCTGCTGTTGTTGCAGCCTCTCAACTTCCAACTGATCCATAATTTCACAGGTATATGCTGAAACAATAAGAAGAAGACACGTATTCAATACAATTGTTAGTGAAAGAATTGTGAGAAAGAAAAGTTAAAGTAATCACGTAGAATATGTGCTTACCTGGTAATTCTCCTTGCCTATGGCGTTTGCCAGTACGATGGCTGCTGTTGCTGGCTGAACGTTTCACCTTTTAACGTAAACGAGCAGCACACAAGCAAACAAATGAAGACTGGAAAAAATGATAACCATGCTGACCACTCGGTGCAGCCACGGACGACAGCAGAATGAGGACGGCTGGGGGGTGAGGGTAGGGTTTATATTGGTCCACTGATTCAGAATTAGCCAATAGGAACACAGTATTGCAAAAAGAGATGAAAATCTCAGTCTGCATGTTCGGGCATGTTGGTTCATGCTGGTGTTCACACAAACAGGAAGTAACAACTGGAGAGAGGCAGAGAAAGAATCGAATGTGGAATTCCCCCATCAAAGGAATGCCGCAGTCTGAGGATTTGTTCGACGGCCATGGGAATAAACGGAGGTTCCTTGAGCAGATACGCATGTGTGTCTGACTGGACCGGTATCAGCGCATGCGGCTCGCAGCGGCAGCAGGCTGTGCTGTCTCTGACAGTGGTTTCTATCCGGCGGACTACGTGGCTCCCGACAGGCTCTGTGTGGAGTGGAGGATGGGCAGACACATACGCTATTTCGTGATAATTCCACGGGTCACCACGTGACAACGACAACGAGCGCGCTGGTGCGTGCAATCTCGAAATGCGCCATTGGCCCGCAGGCTTGCACAACAAATGGAGCTGTGAGCGCTCTGCATTCCACCTGGTTCTGGCGGCGCCCGGCGGGCAGACGTGGACAACAGCATGCTGGCTGCCTGACCGGTTTATTTACGCGTGGGCGACCCAAAACAGCGGCTAATATATCGCACTTCGTCCTATTCCTCAGTGGTTACTCTTATTACATGGCTAGCGGGGCCAGCGAGTGCAGGCGTGAACTCTACCCACGTAGAGGTGAGGAAGCCAGGAGCCCCCATAAAGAACTATTAAAATGAAAAAAAAAATATTATGTCAGTTGGCACTGATTTGAATTTTGTGTCTTGATATAATTCCCCATCAACAGCTCAGAACAGACTGAGCCTTTTTCCTGCCAGTTTCCAGATGAGGGAGGAGAAGGGGAGGAGAGGGAGGAGAGGGCTGGAGGATTTCCCAGGAGGGGAAAAGTGACTCAGAACTGAACCGGCGGAGGGTGACCCAAAAATGTCCCTATTCCCAGAGGGATGGTGGGGTTGGTTTATTTATTTGGTTCTCATTATTCCTCTGTTTTATTGTAACTTAATTAAGTTTTAATATTTGGGTGTGCTCTCGCACCAGTTTGCACTGAAGATTTAATCTGAGCTGTATAATAAGACTTTTAATGTGTAGAAGGAAAGGAGTTGTTAATTTTACGATGTTCCTTAATGTTTTCAAAAAAAGTGAATTTCGCTTACTTCACCGGTATCGCTAATTAGTGGAGCTTAAGTTTCAATATTGGATGCATTTGCGCTGTGGGTTTAGTTTGTAAAAAAGGAAGTGTAATTCCTCCTAATGAGAGCACAATATATGAAACTGTGTAAATCTGTTAGAAGTGATTTTTCTATGAGTGATTTACTGTATGCTAGTTGTTTGAGTCTACTTTTTAGTCTTGGAACACGTAGCAAGTTATTACTAGATGACATTCGTTGCAGGAAGGCACGCAGCCGTCTGCTACAGTGGCTACAGGATGGCTATGTTTTTTTTGTCGCTTTACTCACAGCGCAGCTGACACTGCCTGCCGTGAGAACTCCATAGCGTAACAGTCAGTCAATACAAAGATTCATACCCTTTACGAATCTAAATAACCCATATTAGTTATTATTCGATTTTGTTTAAATTTGGTATACATCTTTTTGTTATTAATGAAACAATGTGAACATTCCAGATTTTTTCTATTATAGTTCTGGGAATAATGAAAATTACCTAAAATTCCTAAGACCAACGCTTGTATTTTAAAGCCAAGTTAGGAACAAAAACAGACTGACTGTCATTATCATTTGAAGCCATTACAAAGTTACCAGTGCGTAAAAATCAATCAATTAGAATTGTCTTTTTTTAACACTTTAGTCACTGTGCATTACATAATACAAAAATCGGTCAAAATTATTATTTGATTATATTTTGTTGTGTGAGTGCGTGAGAATGATTGAGAGAGTCTGTGTGGGACATACGTTAAAACTTAATATGTCATTTTTCATAAAACTTTTTACAAACAGACCGTGGGAAAGTTATGGTGCAACCATGATTCAGATGATGTACGGCGGTGTGAGCTTGCTTTTGTATAAAAGCAGTCAGAATGAAAATTAGAGACGGAATAAGTTAATTTATCAATTTGGAGGATAATTCGTACTTCGCATATTTTGATTAACAATGTACCAGAAATTGAAGTTTTCATGACGTTAATTACTATCATATTATTGGTTGGATAAGGCAAGTTTTGCAGCGAGAATGATCTGGAAGGAACATTCTGATCGGTCATTTAGATCAACAGCCAATCAGAACTAAGCTGTTCCCGTGCGAATCTAGTGGAGTGGGCAGTGAGTACAATAGTTCGAGATAGTCGTTTGGTAACCGGCCTACGCATAACACCATGTTAGATAGCTGCTTAAAAATACTCTTGAAAATAAAAAAATAGTGAGTTCGAATACCTCGTGACTGAAGCGACTGGTGTTACGAACATTTTAATGAAAGATTGGTGTTTCTAAATTAAATAGTTTGAAAATTATGAGCGTGTGAAATTTCTGGTCGTAGTAGCAATTCCAAATGGCATGTTTCGTGCTCTGTACGGAATACTTTGGCCATCACTTCTTACTAAGAAGACCACTCAAACGGCCGAATGTTTAACTTGGGAATGGCTGTCGGTCTGTGACTGTTAGAACTTGAAAGTTAGATGGGTCGGACTTGCAAAAATTCTGGCTTCTTTTCGAGCGAAACTATGTTGTACTAACAGTGAACTTTGAATGATAGAGTATTACCATAGTAAATACGGACGTGATATCCATTTCATATGTTTCCATATGAATAAAAAGTAGATTCAATCTAATTTTAAATGCTTTCTGCTAGTAGACTGCATCCTCCGAACGCCCGATTTTTTAAATATGAACTTTCAGGAACTGACTTTCAACTCGAGTTACGCGGCCTCTGTCTGTATGGTAGGTAATAGGTAGTGGTTTCATCAACGCTGCTTTACACTGCCTAGCACGTATCTGCTACTACAGAGTGAAGGAACATCGGAAAGAAGCATACCGAGGTAGGTGGACCTTCGTTAAGTGTTAGAGAGAATGCAGACGACAGACCCCGCCCCGCCACAATCCCTGTACGAGAAATCTTTTTGCTGTTTTTTTTTTAATAAAAGTAACATACTTCTGTGTTCGGTGAATGAATATAAACTAATGTATTACAGTTGCGATGACTTGCTTAGGAGCAGTCTTCTTGTACATTGGCGGGCTAAATTGTTTTTGGAGCGGGAACTGCCGCACTTTTTTGAGTCGTAGTAAGGACTTATATCTTTTTAAGAACTAGACTTAAATTATGCGTAATGCATAACAGTATAACTACTGTACGCAGCTCATGCTGTTGTAGCGTCTTCTGGACGTGACATCATGTCATAACGTAATATACATGTTTTTGGTGCATTTTGACCCACTGGAGACCAACGAGCGGTCTTATCAAAAGAATTTTTGCTCCTGCAGGGTTTCTAAGTCTACATTAAGTTAACGAAAGCAACAGTCAGTAAACATTTTACCTTCGACCCGCGCCGCTGTCAGTTGCCTCCAGAGTTTTACCTAATAGCCAATGGTGTCTCTGCACACCAGTTCCGTAATGTCCTTCCTAGGTGGTATATTTATCGTTACTGAGTGGGCCATAGTGCAGCTTTGATCATCACTACAGTTGCAGCATTTGCAGATGGCTACCACCTGAATTTGTCACATTTACGATATAGTATCTAACTAATAAGCAACTCGTAAACCTAAATAACCAAGATAAATTTGTATTCCTTACATATATATTAGTGTAATTGTGTAGCAAATATGTACCTGTATATTACCAAAATTGCATTATAAATGTGTGCCTCGTTTGTGTTCATATGTGTGTGAATTCCTATGGGGCCGGCCGATGTGGCATAGCGGTTCTAGGCGCTTCAGTCTGGAACCGCGAGACCGCTACTGTAGCAGGTTCAAATCCTGTCTTGGGCATGGATGTGTGCGATGTCCTTAGGTTGGTTAGCTCTAAGTAGTTCTAAGTTCTAGGAGACTGATGACCTCAGATGTCGCGTCCCATAGTGGTCAGAGCCATTTGAACCATTTTTGAATTCCTATGGGGCCAAACTACTGAGGCCATCTGTCTCTAGACTTATACACTACTTAAACTAAGTTGAACTAAGTTATGCAAGTAACAACACACACACCCATGCCTGAGGGAGGACTCGAACCTTTGGCCGGAGGAGCCGCGCGATCCGTCACATGGCGCCTCAAACCTCGCGGCCACACCGCGCGGCTCGTTTGTGTAAAATTGTCATGTCAACTGTAATTTTCTTTGTAGGATGATATGAAAATGGACACAGGTGTCGGAAAGTGGTCACCATCAGGAAATAAAAAAAGAAAAATACTTCTCAATGCAACTTATGACTGAAATACAACAGTTTATTTCAATTGTAAAACAACAAGTTGCGGACCTATTTTTCACCTGCAGGTTCTTAGACAAAATTCACTTAAATTTCGGGTCGGGGGAAGACTACAAAACAATTTGGTATCAAAGCGGAAGACTTCTATGTCGCATTCTGTTCCGGCACATCAGTAGAGTAGTAAAGTCCTCGCAAATGAATTACAGTCTGTGTCATGAATTCAATATACAATGAAGAGACTACTGTTGCAATGAAAGGTGGGATCGGCACTGGATATCCGCAACTTTCTTCATGCATATCTGAATCGTTAGCACACATTAGTTTCCGGAATAGCGATAACAGTTAATGGAATTTTACACAATTGACCACTGAAATTGCTGAGGTATGGCGTATAACGAATAATTTTTATATTTCTTACGCAGCGGGAAGAATACACCATTAAATGTGTAAATGATTCGGGAAGTACAGCGTGAGAAATCTAGTACGAACAGCTGCCACCTCTGGGAGCAATAACGGCTGGACCTCGAGACGTGCTAAACTGGCATGACAAACACGTGTTGGTCACTTCATGCTGCTTCCACTATATACCAGACCACGTCACTGGGGAGTGGTGGGGCGCCAGCCTTGATACGCCTAGGCATTGAGTCAAACAGAGCTTGGATGGCCTGTACAGGTACAGCTGCCCATGCAACTTCAATACGATGCCACAGTTCATCAAGTGTAGTGACTGGCGTATTGTGACGGGCCAGTTGCTCGGCCGCCACTGACCAGACGTTTTCAGTTGGTGAGAGATCTGGAGAATGTGCTGACCAGGGCAGCAGTCGAACATTTTATGTATCCAGAAAGGCCCGTACAGGACCTGCAACATGCGGTCGTGCATTATCCCTCTGAAATGTAGGGTTTCGCAGGGATCGAATGAAGGGTAGAGCCACGGGTCGTAACACATCTGAAAAGTAACGTCCATTGTTCAAAGCTCCGTCAATGCGAACAAGAGGTGACCGAGACGTGTAACCAATGGCACCCCATACCATCACGCCGGGTGATACGCCAGTATGGCGATGACGAATACACGCTTCCAATGTGCGTTCACTGCGATGTCGCCAGATGCGGATGCGACCATCATGATGCTGTAAACAGAACCTGGATTAATCCGAAAAAATGACTTTTGCAATTCGTGCACCCAGGTTCGTCGTTGAGTACACCATCGCAGGCGCTCCTCTCTGTGATGCAGCGTCAAGGGTAACCGAAAACATGGTCTCCGAGCTGATAGTCCATGCTACTGCAAACGTCGTCGAACTGTTCGTGCAGATGGTTGTTGTCTTGCAGACGTCCCCATCTGTTGACACAGGGATCGAGAAGTGACTGCACGATCTGTTACAGCCATGCGGATAAGATGCCTGTCATCTCGACTGTTCCATATTCTGCTAACAGTCATTGTAACTCGACCAACGATAAACCGTAATCGCGATAGGCTACAATCCGACCTTTATCAAAGTCGGAAGCGTGATGGTACGCATTTATCCTCCTTACACGAGGCATCACAACAACGTTTCACCAGGCAACGCCGGTAAACTGCTGTTTGTGTATGAGAAATCGGTTCGAAACTTTCCTCATGTCAGAACGTTTTAGGTGTCGCTACCGGCGCCAACCTTGTGTGAATGCTCTGAAAAGCTAATCATTTGCATATCACAGCATCTTCTTCCTGTGGGTTAAATTTCGCGTCTGTAGCACGTCATCTTCGTGGTGTAGCAATTTTAATGGAAAGTATAAGTCGGGACAGCAGAGGCAGGATGTGGTCTCGAGTTATCTTGTTCCAAATATAGTCTCATGTATATCTGGAAGGCCGCGCACAACCACCAGTCTTAACACGTAAGAAGTGTGGTGGCTGCTGCGCATTTTAGCTGCTGTGTTAACCAGAGACTATGCTGTGTGCCCGATGGCACCTCGTACTTTCATGCTAGCTTTTAGGCCAACGCGGTCTAGTCGTGGTCGCTCTTCCCTGAGCCCCCTTAAAAAGATAGATTCATCGTGATTCTGTACACAGAACAGTGACCCGTGGTGCCATTTCTGCGGTCGCACTGTTGGCGCGATTGCCTGTGCTGACGCATCAAGGATATACTGAACTATTTCGCCGTGATGATAGTCCATGGTGCTCGAGGTGTGCTTCCACTGCCGGTGTTGAGACCTGTCTTGCCGAAAAGACCGTGACGTGGCTATAGGGCTGTACTGTCCGGCACGGCCGAGAGAGTAATATGTCTGTCTTCTCTAGCGATGGTCGCACGGAGCCCTTGAAATCCCTTGCAGATTTGTGTGTGGCCATTGCACAATTGCCGATTCCATATTGAGACGACAGTCGTGGGACGCCGACTAATCCGAGCAGTAATACCGCAGAAGGATAACCTGTAGTCTCGACAGGCCACCATGCTGCCGCTGTCAAATTCCGTTTCGTTCCTTGCTTTTACTCCAGGTGGAACACTGTATCCTCTCAACCAGCCGATGTTCAGCTTCGATTTATGAATAGGAAATTCGCTTTTCTTATACGCAGAGTGTGCCTAGCAGCATTGTTACCAACTTTGTTTGGTTGCAGTGAAATGCTGAAGATATGTATGTGCAAACATGGTGCTATAACGTTTGTAAATGTAGCCTACAGGATGGCCATCAGCATGGAATGGAATCCACTCACAGACGTCAGATGGCCGCGCTAGCATTGGAGGATATATAGTCTTGAAGGGGGAGGGGGGGAGGGTTGGAGGTGTAGAGGGGGGGAGGGTAGGGGGGGCACGAAAAACAATCGTTGTCCTTATGTGGATACAGAGCGATCTGTCTGACGTCCAAAGAGGCATGATGATTGACTTTTGGGCCAAGGTTGGAAGCATTTCCAAAACGACTAAGTTTGTACATTGTCCACCTGCAGCCGTTGTTAAACTATACTATGCGTGGCAAAATGGCTCTATCCAAAACTGGCGCCAAGGCACCTGCGGTGCACCATGGGTCATGGGGGTGAAAGATGGCTGTGGTTCAAATGGTTCTGAGCACTATGGGACTTAACATCTGTGGTCATCAGTCCCCTAGAACTTAGAACTACCTAAACTTAACTAACCTAAGGACATCACACACATCCACGCCCGAGGCAGGATTCGAACCTGCGACCGTAGCAGTCGCGCGGTTCCGGACTGCGGGCCTAGAACCGCTAGACCACCGCGGCCGGCTAAAGATGGTTGTGGAGATGAGCACATAGATGTGCTGCTGTTGAACAACTGACCATCCAGATCAGCCAAGGGGCTACCGACAATGTCTCCTGAAAGTCCGATCATCGATCGTTGCTGCTTCTGGGCCTCTGCAGTAGCCGCCAGGTTCCTGCACCCATGCTAACTGCTGTTCATCAACGAGGCTGAAATTTCACGCCAATATCGCAACTGGACGCCCACTGACTCGCGCTTGATGTTCCATTATACAGATGGCCGTTGGCGTGTTCGGCGTAAAACGTCTGAAAGCAAACACCATGAAACAATCGTTGTAAGGATCCATAGCGGAGGACGGAGCGTTGTTGTCTTCGAAATATTTTCGTTTCATACCCCTGATGATTATGTGATTCCGGAACACAAAATGGATCAATACAATTGTGTATCTATCCTTGGGGACCATGTTCACCCCTACACACACTTTGTTTTTCCTCGGCTTGGTGGCATCTACCAGCAGAACAATGCTATGTCCTACACAGCTCGCAGTGTACGTGCGTGGTTCGTAGAGCACCAGGATGAGTTTATCGTACTCCCGTGACCACCAAACTCCCCGGCTTTGTCAATGGAGAATCTACGGGACCACTTTTATCGAGCAGTATAAGCCAAGGATCCTCGCGTAGACAGCAGGTTACCGTAGATGCTATTTTGGAGACGGGGCTCACAATAAATGAGCGCTTCATAATCACGGGACACAGCGTAATCCAGGCTGACAGGGAGGCCGGGTACAGACAGAACACTTTTTTATACAACTCAGAATGCTCACTTGCAATGGTAATTAGACCATATGATAATAGAGATGAGGGCACATACTTTCCTCCAGCATCCAAGAAATATCGGAAGCATAAAATGCCAGCTGCCTTTATTCATAAACTATTAAAGGTGCTACCTGATTGGTTACTGCATATAAACGCAGTATTATCAAGTAATTCAAAGGATACCTAAGAAACCACTTCTACAGGGCTTAACCTCAGGCCCTCTTCCATATATTTTACATGAAACTGCGTCCGCTTTAAGACGACTCCCGACTATAAGGCTGACGGTTGACACAGGAAAGAAAAGCTTGTATCCTAGGGGGACACAAGCTAACAGGCCTGGGGAAAAGGATTCAACATCATTTGTTACCAAGTACTCTTGAAAACGATTTGCTAACCAACAATACAAGCCTCAACCAAAAAAAAAAAAAAAAAAAAAACAAAAAAAACTGAGCTTTGCCCCTCAAAAAGGCATTAATTATGAAACACCAGAAGCGAAACCATTTAGATATCCTTTAAAGTTCTTTTCACCCAAAATACGATCATGCCGGGCACACCACAACTTGAAAGCCACAATGAATTAATAAAGAGGCCTGATGTCAGCTCAGTGCACTAACCCACAGACAATACAACAGGCCCCAGACGTGGACATCTGGATCCAGACCCCCTGTGACAACAATCTGAGAGAGGATAGGTAGTGAGCTAAAACACGTGCAGCAAAGGTGTCTTAAGAAGTGAACAGCTTAAATAAAACCAAATCCTTTGTCCCGACTCTAAAAGAAATCGAAAAACTCATACTAAGTTAAGAATAAAGCGCTACTGAATGCTAAATTGACTCGTGATGGTAACTGAAGTTCACCGTTTCGAGCGAGATACACACTTAAAGACGGAATTACTACCGGCTAACGATCAAAATACTAGTATCTTAAATGTGGAACCAGTATTACCCGAATCTTAATCAACGCAGATGCAGCCTTCAAATTAGCATCCACAGCCCAAGATATTAGTTTAATGATTATGTCATAGGTTCTTAAGACCTTCAATTGTTCTCGAGGGATTATTTTAGCAAAGTTTACATATAATTCAACAGAGTGAGACACTATTTAAACGTCATACAAAAAACCCCACTTATTTTTCTTGAAAGTTGTATCCAGTGGGAAAGGAAAAACCTGGTGGTTGCAAGAAACAAGTTCATCATCAATCATCATCTCCTTCCAAGTATTAGGTGTTGTAATGACCTGTTGCGGCCTCTGTTATCCATCCATCTCTTACGAGTCTACCTAGCTGTCTCTTTAGAGTCGACCAGTATCTCATCTTTTCTGGCAATCTATTTTCTGTCATTCTGTCAACATAGTCCTTCCATCTTCTATTCCCCTCTATCTCGTTATTAACTGAAAATATTTTTAAATCTGATGTTATTGTTTCACTCCTTGTTTTATCGATTTTACTACAGCCTCTTGTATACGTGATTTTTTTTGTTTCTGTCCATGATTCGGAACCGCATACGGGAGTAGGTACAAACGTAATTTTATAGAATTTCATTTCTTTTTCTTCTCTTATTTTTCTTCCCACAATTCTTCCAATTTTTCTACAGATAGCCCGATATTTATTAACCTTCTTCTCAATGTCTTTGTCAAGGTAAAACCAATGTCACATCCTAGATAACTGAAGTGGGATTTTCTCATTTATTATTATTTTCGATCTGACTGGATTCCTTCCTTTGGAACCAGTTACCTTAGACTTATTTGCTGATGTATTAAAGATATAATATACTGCGTTTTGGCTCAATCCAAATACTGCTCTTCTTAAATTATCTTGTGTTTCCTGCATAATTATCTTGTCATCAGTATAAAACAGAGTATTTAATGGTCCTCTAATTCAGTTTTGGTTAGTGACACTAAATAAAGAGGATCTCTTTTATGAGGCCAACATAGTGATAAGATGCGACTAGAATTAGATACTGGGCTGTAGACCTTATAATTAAAACACCAAACAACAATTTCCACTTTACTTAAAATTGGAGGAGGCCAGCACAACCAGAAATTGGAAAAAAAAGTGGCGAAGGCCAGCGCCAAGCTGCTTCAAAACAGCCAACAGCAGGCGATGAAGACAAGTAGCTGAACTACATACATTCTCACCATAAACATAAGGAAGCGGAACCGGGCTCTCCTCTCTAGTAAGGAACCCGAAGAAGTTGCTAGTGCAGAAGAGGATACGACCTGTAGTCTTCGTCCAGTCGCGCCAAATTCTTCGGGAGGAACCAGGTACTTTGAGAATAGATGCGGCCAGGGTGCTCTGGGCGGGCCCAGCAAGGCACGTCAACAATCGCACCGCTCTGCACGGAGAACGCCGAAAAGGCAGAAAACGGTGCGCCGGCAATGCTGACCAATTGTTCTCCAGGAAGCCCGTACGTTCCACCGGACACGCTATCCACCATAACCGCCCAGTTGCGGCCGCCCCTTTGCTTTTCGCACAGCCCACTTCCTATGTTCACCAGAGGGAAAACCAAAGATCCTCTAATCGGCAACAACGGTGCTCAGCTCGCCGGGCGCAAACTTTCGAACTCGCCGTATGGGTCATCGGGTGAAGCAGAATCGATAGAAATCGAATTCTATCGACCACTGTTGAGATTCCTGGACGCTTCCAGTGTTAGTTAGCGCACTGTACTGTGTTTTGTTACATATGCATCTACGTAAAGAGGGGTGAAGCGCTGTGTTAAAGTTCGCTGAAATAATATGGATAATAGAGTCTGATATTATCTTAGTAACTGAAAAGGGAGATCCATTGAAAATAATGTTGTGAACTAGATAAAGTTGATAGTGACGGGAGAAAAGCGAATCATTGTTAACGACTTTAGATTTATATTGTCCCAGCCGCCTCGGCAACAGTCTTCTTAGTGTGTGCATGTATTACACGATTTAACTCCAAACGTGGAACGTCTACTACGCCGAAGCGACACGAAGAGTGCGCGAACTGAAGCGATTGACGGTCTAATTATTCTCATCCATAGAGGAAATGTGCGAAGTGTCCCAAACAGTAAAATTTTCATCAGACACGGCAGCAGTCACAGAGTCACACTTTGAAACTATCACCGGATGAATTTCAGTTCTTAACTGTTCTTAAATACATCGATTTATTCATCGTCAACAAGCTATGATATAGGTTTTACATAAAACATGATACTGAAAAATAAATATAAATAATAAATACGATGCGTTTGCTACTGGGAGGCAAATGGGAAGCTGATCAGAGGACTGTAGAAACAAGTTTTAGCATGTCTCATTTTGATTACGCCTGCCTGTAGTTTGATATGATTCTTGATTAAACTTTACACCGCCTTGGAAAATGACAACAATACACGCACAGAATATACGTTGCGGTGCTGGTATTCATGCCAACGAAGCTCTGGTGAACATGAACGAACCCTCATTTCATATACAACATCGATATTACAGTGTATAATTATTGGCAATGTAAGCGCATTTTACGGAAGATAAATCCAGGAGGCTTCTACCTCTATAGTTACTACATTTATTTTTATCATCCGTTTAAAAAAAGTAGATTACTTACTTACTTTTGGTAGCTTCTTATTTCGCCAACATCTTTTTAAGAAAAAAACCAGATAAATGGTCAGCATGTTGCCATATCTACATATGAATTTGTATGTATTATGAGTCATTACACATCATTACCATTAATCATACAAATGATGCATAGGAAATCTAACTTGCTAATTAAATAACTGGCTAAGGGTTAAACAGAGAAAATTGTCAATAAAAATATATAGTAACGGTGTACAGCTCGTATTGACCACTACGCTGACAACAGGGTTACATACAGCATGACTACTTTTGCCCCAAAAAATTGCACCGTGCATGAGGCTGCAGGAATGACATCTTCCAGTACCAAGGCGAATGTAGAGTTAAGAACGCTGGCTCAGTAAAGCTTCATTAGTTGACGTTCCTCATACGATAGATCGTCGGCTGCAGCTAGATCCTGACGCTGGCTGGCGTCAGCGAGAGAGTCTGAGGCAGTAGATTGCTGAGACGGTGTAATTACAGCTGTGGCGACGCAGCCTTCCTGACTCAAGACTAGTGACCAGCTGTGCAGTACTGCGAGGTTTTGCTGGACTGGTGTACACGGCCTGAAAACCTAAGGCAGATATTACAGACGAGCAGAAACTCCACGTCCATCCTGGGATTCTTGAATGTTGGCAGGAGTGTCAGGTGATGGAACCGAAAGAGGGGCGTCGCCTCGGCGAACCCGGTCGAAGCCTGGTGTCATCAGAGATAGCTGGTGGTCACAGACCAGTGGTATTGTCTAGCAGATGGTGTTGTTTAGTGCAGCTGTAGCTGTTTGGTGCACCTATGACTAAGGACTGCCACGCAGACTGACAAACGACTGAACAGCGCCGACGAAAGAGCTGCTACCGGCTCAGTTGGGTGTATTTATACTCGCTCTAGTCAATTGATTTGTGAAAATAGGTTGGGTGATCTTACAATCCGTAGCAGTCTAGACCTATGCTAAAACAGGAAACTGCGTAGCGGCATTCAACGGTAGGGTCACGGCAGCCCAGCACCAAAATGAGGCTGTGCCCACATGCCAGCCAGTCAACAACCCTGCATATATTGGAACCTCAGTAGAGGCCACTGCTTCCATGCTGTTCATATCTGTGAACCACCTGCTGAATCTGGGACAGTGATCAACTGCTGCGTGACGACAACTGGGTCCTTGTCAAAGACCTTTGATCCAGTTGTTTCCATGCGATGCAGAAACATGGCTCTTCCACAAAGCCAGAGCAACAGTACTTATGCCCCAGCCCGTCATCTTTGGCACAGTACCATAATGCACTGCCCATGCCAGTTGTCACTGTACTTAAACCACAAACAGAGTCTCTGGGCCATGACCTGACTACTGATCCGTCTGAACCTGGTTAGGCAGCACTCTTTCCACTGCCTCATGGAATGGGGCACACGGCGAGTTCCAGCCAGCTTCGGGCTAGTAGGCAACTGATGCGAACCGCTGCTGCTTCCCAGTCTGTTGATCTCTGGGTAGTCCTGCCTTCCAAGCACTGGCTAGCGGCTGTCTCATTGCTGCCCCGCCACCCTGCCTCACACTGCCATCACATCCGTACAGGTCTGCTCGGGGACCACCTGCTGCCTGCCTGCTGCGTAAACAGCGCTCAAGGTTCGTATGTGATTTTTAATAAAGAGTGTTGGTTGCCTAAATCGTTTGCACCTCCGCCCGCGTCCAGGTGACTGCTGCTCACCCATACCTTCCGGTCATAACCCCTTACAGCTGCATTGCAGAACGCCAACCCAGCGCTATTGCAGTGCCCACCTACGCCTAACTGGCTACTGGGCCCTGCCTCGACTGACGCTGCAACAGTATGTTATAATCCCACTTTTCTCTATTCGATACGTCCGGCTCTGGCTCTCACATTCACAAGTAACTCTTGAAAAAACAAAGTCATTCAGAACTATTTGTAGACCGTCCATTAAATTTGCTTCCAAACTCCAGGCTTTGTGAAACACAAAATATTTTTTCCATCTTGCCATTGTCCGAGACAAGTCAAAGGCTCCGCACCTAGAGCTGTGCTAGTACCAGTGCTACAAAGCGACGACGCTGGCAGGGGGGGGGGGGGCGTGACATTACGCCAGTGTCCTCTGTTGACAAGGAGGGAGGCTGCGGCGCATTGCAAATCAGAACATTGGAAATCGAGAAGAGAGCACATCATAAGGATCTTGGAAGCACAGCCAGGCAAGCAGGCTGGATGGATCTGACTGCATGCCTGGGCAGCCATGATTGAATTGGCAGCCATTAAGGAGAGTGTGTTGGCCGATCTGTCGCAGCTAGACATGCCCGCTGCGGTTTGCTGTAGTGCTGTGTGTCCTGCCTGATCTGGGAATGCAGAGACTGCACATCAGAGGGAACCAAGAAGCACCATCCAGCCAGCAGGATAGATCTGCCGAAGCGCCTGGGCAGGTGTAGTATACTCGGCTGATAAGAAGAGTGCACTGGCTGAGCAGTGAAGTCACGGCATGGCGAGCACTGTTCGCTAAGGAGCTGTCTGCCGCTTCCTATCAGAGACAAGAAGGGACAGCGATATTGAGCTATGTGCGTGTGTTGACATGCAGAGCTTCCTTTAACTCTTGGTGCAACTTTCTGTTCATTATCTCTACATCTACATCTACATGGATACTCTGCAAATCACATTTAAGTGCCTGGCAGAGGGTTCATCGAACCACCTTCACAATTCTCTATTATTCCAATCTCGTATAGCTCGCGGAACGAATGAACACCTATATCTTTCCGTACGAGCTCTGATTTCCATTATTTTATCGTGGTGATCGTTCTTCCCTAAGTAGGTCGGTGTCAACAAATTATTTTCTCATTTGGAGGAGAAAGTTGGTGATTGGAATTTCGTGAGAAGATTCCGCCGCAACGAAAAACGCCTTTCTTTTAATAATGTCCAGCCCAATCCTGTATCATTTCTGTGACACTCTCTCCCATATTTCGCGATAATACAAAGGGTGCTGCCTTTATTTGAGCTTTTTCGATGTACTCCGTCAGTCCTATCTGGTAAGGATGCCACACCGTTCAGCAGTATTCTAGAAGAGAACGGACAAGCGCAATGTAGACAGTCTCCTTAGTAGGTCTGTTACATTTTCTAAGTGTCCTGCCAATGAAACGCAGTCTTTGGTTAGCCTTCCCCACAACATTTTCTAAGTGTCACTTCCAATTTAAGTTATTCGTAATTGTAATACCTAGGTATTTAGTTGAATTTACGGCTTTTAGATTAGACTGATTTATTGTGTAACAGAAGTTCATCGAGTTCCTTTTAGCACTCATGTGGATGACCTCACACGTTTCGTTATTTAGGGTCAACTGCTACTTTTCGCATCATTCAGATATCTTTTCTAAATCGTTATGCAGTTTGTTTTGATCTTCTGATAACTTTGTTAGTCGATAAACGACAGCGTCATCTACAAACAACCGAAGACGGCTGCTCAGATTGTCTCCCAAATCGTTTGTATAGATAAGGAACAGCAAAGGGCCTATAACACTACTTTGAGGCACGCCAGAAATCACTCCTGTTTTACTCGATGACTTGCCGTCAGTTACTACGAATTGTGACTCCATAAGCACGCAATTTCACTACTAGCCGCTTCTGCGGTAAAGTGTCAAAAGCCTTCCGGAAATTCAGAAATACGGAATCGATCTGAAATCCCTTGTCAGTAGCACTCAAGACTTCATGTGAATAAGGAGGTAGTTGTGTTTCACAGGAACGATGTTCTCTAAACCCATGTTGACTGTATGTCAACAGACCGTTTTCTTCGAGGTAATTCATAATGTTCGGACACAATATATGTTCCAAAATCCTGCTACATATCGACATTAGCGATATGGGCCTGTAATTTAGTGGATTATTCCTACTACCTTTCTTGAATATTTGTGTGACCTGTGCAACTTTTCAGTCTTCGGGTACGGATCTTTCGTCGAGTCAACGGTTGTACGGTACAAGATTGTTAAGTATGGAGCTAATGCATCAGCATACCCCGAAAGGAACCTAACTGGTATATAGTCTGGACCAGAAGACTTGCTTCTGTTAAGTGATTTAAGTTGCTTCACTACTCCGAGGATATTTACTTGTACGCTACTCTCGATTCGAATTCTGGAATATATACTTCGTCTTCATTTGTGAAGGCATTTCGGAAGTCTGTGTTTAGTAACTCTGATTTAGCAGCACTGTCTTCGATAGTATTTCCAGCGGTATCGCGCAGAGAAGGCGTTGATTGTTTCTTGCCGCTAACGTACTTCCCTTACGACCTGAATCTCTTCGGATTTTCTGCCAGGTTTCGAGACAAAGTTTCGTTGTGGAAACTGTTATAAGCACCTCGCATTGAAGTCCGCGGTAAATTCTGTAAAATATCGCCAATCTTGGGGATTTTGCGTCTGTTTAAATTTGGCATGTTTGTTTTGTTGTTTCTGCAACAGTGCTCTAACCCGTTTTTTGTACCAAGGAGGATAAGCTCCGTCGTTTGTTAATTAATTTGGTATAAATCTCTCAATTGCTGCCGATACCATTTCTTTGAATTTAAGCCACATCTGGACTACACTTAAATAATTAATTTGGAATGAATGGAGATGAGAGGAGATCTCCTCGTTATGATCGGTAGTGTGTTCATAGGAGAGTGCAAAAATTTCTGAGTATACGCTGGTTTAGTCAGCGTTAGAGCGATTAAGGGCTTGTTACAAAATTACGGTTGTTTCTCAGTACAATGTGTTGTTTATACAGTACAATTTTTGTCATAGTACTCTATGAACTGTGTATGTTATTATACCTGTTGCCAACTCACGTGAGCATGTATAATCGAAACAAACCCTTGGCTCATTTTCTGTAAAAGTGTATCTTGATCTGGCATTGCAGTGATTGTGTTAGAAGCCTTACTTCTTCTGAGTAATGTTGATGTTATAAGTCCGATCTGAATACATGGTCTAAATTATTTCCAGAACTTGTGAAATAATTTGTTCATTTTGTTGTATTTTCAAACTGATTCGATACTGCTTGTGTTCGATAATATTGCCGGTAAATTATTTTCTTACTGGCCAGACTGGTTGTACCACTATTTAGAGCAAGCTTTCATGTAAGTCTCACAGCTACAGCAAGGCCTCTGTACAATACTTATTTTTTATCTGTTACGCATTTTAAAATTTTTTTGGTGAGGAGCACTCTGTAATTCAATTATCTCAGTTATGCTTTAATATTATGTGGATACCCTCGAGGTCTATTACATCTTTCCGAATTTTTTATGTTAATTGTTACGCATTGGAATTTTGGTCTTTTTCAGAGGCTATTAATCCGTTAATACTACTGAATGTTCCAATTTTAAAAACAAAGGCATTTTTAAATTCATTGTAAAATTGTTTTTCATATTTTATTAAATGAATGTTTTAAAGAGTATGATCGCTGACAGCTCAACCCAGTCCTATTACTCTAAGTAACAGCAGATTTTGGAAGGTGAGCATGTTTATGGGTGTTGGGAGCTGTTAGTCATAACAGAATTAATTCAGACAGTACTTCAGTATTTTTAGTATCGCAGTGTAAGTTCCCCACTGTGGCAAATACTACTCTGTTTACGGTTCTGTTTCATTACGGCCAATTAGAATGGTGATATAAGTGGCTGTGGGGAAGACTTTCATTAATGTAGGTTGATGTTGTCAGTTCCTTTGACGGTTTAAGGATGGTACCCAATTCGTGCGGGGTTGCTTGAACATGTGTACGCTCTTAGACGGTTCTTCCCCATCATCACTGTTAGGATAGCGACGGATATCAAATGGTTCAAATGGCTCTGAGCACTATGGGACTTAACTTCTGAGGTCATAAGTCCCCTAGGACTTAGAACTACTTAAACCTAACTAACCTAAGTACATCACACACATCCATGCTCGAGGCAGGATTCGAACCTGCGACCGTAGCGGTCGCGCGGTTCCAGACTGTAGCACCAAGAACCGTTCGGCCACCCAGGCCGGCGACGGATATCACTATCTGAATGTCCGCCGTTGGTAGCTCAGTGGTCTGCGCGACAGATTGTCAATCCTAAGGCCCGTGTTCGATTCCCGGCTGGGTCGGAGATTTTCTCCGTACAGGGACTGGGTGTTGTGTTGTCCTAAGCATCATCATTTCATCCCCATCGACGCGTCAAATCGAAAGACTTGCACCAGGCGAACGGTCTACCCAACGGGAGGCGCTAGTAACACATTTTACTATCTGAATACAATTATTGTTATTTGTAGGCCATATTGAAGGTGGAGGGGGGGGGAGGAGGGGCTGATGGTGGCTGCGTCGCGTGGATGCTTGTGCACGTCTTATCAGTCAATGCCACCTAAGGAAAACTTTTCGAGAATTTTTGGCTATGCTGAAGAGGGGGAACTATTCAAGCTCGGCTGCGTGTACGCGTTTGGTTGATCAAGTCGCACCAAGTGAGATTTTAATACACTCCTGGAAATGGAAAAAAGAACACATTGACACCGGTGTGTCAGACCCACCATACTTGCTCCGGACACTGCGAGAGGGCTGTACAAGCAATGATCACACGCACGGCACAGCGGACACACCAGGAACCGCGGTGTTGGCCGTCGAATGGCGCTAGCTGCGCAGCATTTGTGCACCGCCGCCGTCAGTGTCAGCCAGTTTGCCGTGGCATACGGAGCTCCATCGCAGTCTTTAACACTGGTAGCATGCCGCGACAGCGTGGACGTGAACCGTATGTGCAGTTGACGGACTTTGAGCGAGGGCGTATAGTGGGCATGCGGGAGGCCGGGCGGACGTACCGCCGAATTGCTCAACACGTGGGGCGTGAGGTCTCCACAGTACATGGATGTTGTCGCCAGTGGTCGGCGGAAGGTGCACGTGCCCGTCGACCTGGGACCGGACCGCAGCGACGCACGGATGCACGCCAAGACCGTAGGATCCCAGCAAATTAGGGACACTGTTGCTCCTGGGGTATCGGCGAGGACCATTCGCAACCGTCTCCATGAAGCTGGGCTACGGTCCCGCACACCGTTAGGCCGTCTTCCGCTCACGCCCCAACATCGTGCAGCCCGCCTCCAGTGGTGTCGCGACAGGCGTGAATGGAGGGACGAATGGAGACGTGTCGTCTTCAGCGATGAGAGTCGCTTCTGCCTTGGTGCCAATGATGGTCGTATGCGTGTTTGGCGCCGTGCAGGCGAGCGCCACAATCAGGACTGCATACGACCGAGGCACACAGGGCCAACACCCGGCATCATGGTGTGGGGAGCGATCTCCTACACTGGCCGTACACCACTGGTGATCGTCGAGGGGACATGAATAGTGCACGGTACATCCAAACCGTCATCGAACCCATTGTTGTACCATTCCTAGACCGGCAAGGGAACTTGCTGTTCCAACAGGACAATGCACGTCCGCATGTATCCCGTGCCACCCAACGTGCTCTAGAAGGTGTAAGTCAACTACCCTGGCCAGCAAGATCTCCGGATCTGTCCCCCATTGAGCATGTTTGGGACTGGATGAAGCGTCGTCTCACGCGGTCTGCACGTCCAGCACGAACGCTGGTCCAACTGAGGCGCCAGGTGGAAATGGCATGGCAAGCCGTTGCACAGGACTACATCCAGCATCTCTACGATCGTCTCCATGGGAGAATAGCAGCCTGCATTGCTGCGAAAGGTGGATATACACTGTACTAGTGCCGACATTGTGCATGCTCTGTTGCCTGTGTCTATGTGCCTGTGGTTCTGTCAGTGTGATCATGTGATGTATCTGACCCCAGGAATGTGTCAATAAAGTTTCCCCTTCCTGGGACAATGAATTCACGGTATTCTTATTTCAATTTCCAGGAGTGTATTTTAACCTGTAATAAAGCGCCAACCGAATCACGCTATTTCCACAGACTTATGTATTCGTTTGAGTCGGTTACTCTGCATAACTCGGTTAATCCCCCTTGAGAATATGAATGTATTCGCGCTTATCTAATATTTGTACGGAATATTTGGCACCGTGGAACATGCAGAATTGGTGTACACCTTGAAGTTGCTTGAGCAGTGTATATTCGAGTGACATTGAATCCGGCAATTTCGTATAGATTGCTTAGCACTTTAAAGTGAGGAGATGGACCACATATTTGTACACAACTATTCTGACGTTTGTAAAATGTTTAGTTTGGTGTAGTCTTGCGTAAGCATGTTTCATTTCTAGGGTCATGTACCTACAGTACGGTTCATCACTCCAGTTATCTTGATGGCAGGACATCCAAAGAGTTACTGTAATTTTAGCGCCTTTCTTTCAGATTTAGCATTAGTCTTGGGGAGGTTTTCTTTATGTGTATGTCTTGTTTTACTTGTGTTCAGATATATTTAAGGGTGGTTGTGATGACAAAGTGATAAAGATATAGGTTGTGAAATAATTGATGTACGTGCTTTTAATGGAGACTTCTTGTCTGTGGTGGTCTACGATTTTGGTAAACTCATTTTTTTGTGCCTGTAGAGGTACAGGCCACTCAAGTGAAGACGTTTTTCGTAGTCGTGTGTCCCTTTTGTGTAAGCTTAAGATTGTAAAAGCTGTGTTCTTTATGGCAGCCTTCCAGTCCATTAATGGATATGTGCGAGCATTCCAGCAGCATCATCTCTACCGCGAGGCTTTAGTTTTGTGGCCGCATGGATGTGCCGTCACTACTCTTTACCGTCCACGATATAAGTTAAAAGCCCCCAAGCCCGGTGCAAGCGCCGAATTGCGACGGCGCTGATAGCGAGCGAGACACTACGCCATCGCCCTCCGGTGACCAGGAATGAGGCCGCGGTGTGCTGCAAGCGGTAACACCGGGTTTCTCAGAAGATGTCACATCTCACGGAAGCAGGGTCACCTCTGGAAGGGTGAGCTGGATGTAAATGACCACATGCCTTGGCAGCCACGATTGAGTCGACAGCCGTTAAGAAGAGAATGCTGGCCGATCTGTCGCACTATTGCACAATCGACGTGGTTTGCTATAGGGTTGTGTGTCCTGCCTGATATGGGAAGGCATGAGAGAACGTTGGGCACCGCAGAAGACTGCACATTTATTTATTTATTTCGTTAACTATACAGAATAACCCACCGCTTTGAAACCTAAAGTGGGTTGGATGCTTCTAAATCTAACAGCAAAGACTTCTCATTGTTACAATATTATTGGTATACAGTTTTTAAAATAATATAAAGGACATTATGTACAGGGTGTAAATTTTAAGTTGACAAACCAGAATAACTTGCAAAATAAGCTTCACACGAAAAAATGTGTAGAATCCAAAGTTGATTATCTTCGAGGGGGACATCTGCTGGTCCTAAAATTAGCCCGCCACCAAAGCCCCCTGGGGTGGGGCAGGAAGCAACTTAAAGGTTTCTAATGGAAACCACCATTTCTTATTGCAGAATCAGATTCTACATAAAAAACTATGTACATTGTGTCTTAAACATTTGATTTAGTTCGTGGTAGTTGGCGCTGTAATTCAAGAAAATTCAAGATCTCATTTTTGCGTGGAAAATGGTCATGGAAAAATAAAAATAATTTAATACTAATTTAATATTTGGGTCAACATTTGTAAAACTAATTCCTCTCTCTCAGACCCCATCCTATGGGGAGAGAGGGAGAGTTTTAGTTTTAGCGAGTCAAAATTTACGAAGTACATAAGTATTTTTATTTATCCATATTTTCTACGCAAAAATGAGAACATGAATTTTCTTGAATTACAGCGCCTACTACCAAGAAGCAAACCAAACGTTTAAGACAAAATGTACATAGTTTTTTATGTAGAATCTGATTCTGCAATAAAAGATGGGGGTTTTCATTTGAAAGTTTAAAGTTGCGTCCTGCCCCACCCCAGGGGGTTGGGGTGGCGGGCTAATTTTAGCACCAGCAGATGTTCCCCTCGAAGATAATAAACTCTGGATTCTACACAGTTTTTCGTGTGAAGCTTATTTTGCGAGTTATTCTGAACGTCAACTTAAAATTTACACTCTTTATAAAGAATTCTCTAAGATTACAGCGAACTCAATGCTTAAAAATTGCTGAAATGGTTCCATGTAATTTATTTCTGCCTAATTGATTAGAATATAATTTATATAATGCAAATGTCAAAGAAAAATAAAAAAAGAAAATGTAGAGGGGAAGTGATATACTGTATCTGGATGTGTAATGTAGTCTAAGTAGCTTGTTGGTTGATAATGGCGTATTTCTACCTTTTTCGGTAGAACCTAGAGCTATTCTCATCAGAAATGATTTGTGCTTATCTCTGTTTACTGTGTCTGTGCGTGTTGGTATATTACTGGGAGTGTTTCAAGTCAGGACACTAGACTATATTCAGCAGCTCTTTGTTTGTCCTATTACTGGTAGTTGTGGTATATTCTATGTGATACCTTAGGTACATACACCTGGTATTATACGGATTAAATACTGATTGAGCATTTCATACATGGTATACATGAATTTTAGCTTTACATGAGAAATACACTTACCTTTGTAAATTTGTTAGACTGCGCAGCAGGCGGGACCGGGAAGCACCATCAAGCAAGCGGGATGGATTTGGTGAAATGTGTGGGTAGGGGCTGTAACCTGTACGCTGCGGCCGATAAAGGAGAGTGTGCTGGAGGAGCAATGGCTTTACGCCATTTTGGTTACTGTTTGCTACAGAACTGTCTATCCTGTAGCTTCTCGAAAGACATAGCTCGGGGCAGAGATATTGAGCTGCTTGTATGTGTTGTCGGACACTGCTTCTCTAAGCTCTTGGAGCTTCCTGATAGATTGGTAGTACGCAGATACATTTCTGGATACAAACAGTTCTAGTCAGAGCTAAAGCGATTAAAGATTGGTTACTGCGTGCATGCTAAGCCTTGTTATAAAATCTCGTCCCTTTCTGTGTACGGTGTGTTGTTTATTCAGTTGAGCTGTGCCGCAGTACTCAATGAACTGCGTATGTTATTGTACCTGTAAACCCTTGGCATATTTTCTGAAAGTGTGTTTCTGTCTTGCTCTCGATCCCTCTTGCAATTACGGTGTTCGGAGCCTTGCTTCTTCAGATTAATGTCATTGTTATCGATTCAGTCCAAGTACAAGGTCTAAATTATTTTGGGAACTAACGAAGTCATTTGGACATTTTGTTGTATTTTGAAATTGCTTCGATGTTGCTTGTATCTGTTAAATTTGTCGGTAAATTATTGCCTTATTGGTCAGACTGTGTGTACCTTAATTTAGAGGAAGCTTCCGTGTAAGATTTCTCAGTTACAGCCATGTTGTATGTGGTGCTCTGGTCCAGGTACGATAGTTTAAAAATGTAGTGTATTTTAAAATCTTTACTGATTGTAACTATTTTGGTGAGCAGCCCTGAATAGTTCACTTGTTTCAGTTGTTTTAATATTAACATTGTTTTAATATTACGGGAGTCAGTTAAGAGTTTCTGATTTATTAGCGTTTATCGTAATGTTCTGGAACTTTAGATTGTTTCAATCAGTCAGTTAATACTACGGATTTACAAATTTTAGAAACAATGTCATTTTTAAGTTTGTGGAAATTAATTGTAAAACTCTCCTTGGCAAACCCACTCCTACTACTCTTATATCGCCACACCTGCCCACAACCTTCAGCTTTTTTAAACTGGAGCTGGGTCTTTCTGCGAGCTCTAATCATACTCAGTATAACAGCATTTAAAGCTTCCTCCTTCCACCACATTCTTTACACTGCCAGCAATGAGAGAGAGCCATCAGAAATTATCACGCCCGTAGATACGCCAGAATTGATGCTCGTCTGCAAACTATTAAATGTGACATATTTTTACACAACTAATAACTGCGGACATCAGAAATCATTAAACGTGAAGATGCGCCACGACTGCAGCAACACGGCATTACGGTCATCACTACGCATCCAAAAACTCTTCTTTGCATTGAAAACTTCCAACACCCTTACTTCCTAACACAGCGCCCATAGAGTTATTACCCTGAAAAAGGTAATCACAAGGGTCTTTCCTCTTTGATGCTCTTAAACCACCTATAACTCGTCCTCACCCCTTGCTTCTAGCCTCGAGTAACTGTACAACGTATCACAGACGAAACTTATGAAACCACGGTTATCAGAAGTGTTTAACATGTCTATCATAAGGCACGCTACAACCCCTTTGCCACTGCGGTGTCACAGCAGACTTATCAAAGGATGCCATAATTCTTTCGTAGCGCCCTTCACGGCCTGCGTAATGTGTTCTTTCCCATAGACTGCTGTCGTGAATAGTAGAAAACTTCCCGATCCTAGTTCTTCTCAAAGACAACAAACTTTAATTTCTTGCTTCCTACAGATTCATTCGTTTAACTGCAATTTAATAAAGTATATTTTATTGATACTTTCATAAAAAGTGGAACTAACATCTTCCTGTTCGTATAAAGCGTACTACCGCTTGTCTCAAATTCTTTTCCAGTGGTAATCACATACATCTTGTCTTTCTACTATCCCTATAATTCAAATCCTGCTTGCTGGTTTTTCATAAATGGCCTGATATTATGTATAGCATTCAATTCTCCCTTTCAAATGCGGACCCGTACGCTACGTATTAACTATGTTCATCATTTTACGTCCTCCTTATCAAATCTGCTACGCTGAATAAGAGTTACCAGTATTAGTTTCCGTACTTTTTAATGGCATGCGAGCCCCAAGGCTCTATTCTTTCTCTAGTCCCTCATTTCCTCCTTATTGGTGATATGAGTTAGTCCTTCTGTCCACCTTTATCAGTTCACCAATGACATTATCTTTCCAGTTCTGTACTTTAACCAACGGAACTGCAGGAGCTCTTCCGGTTTTAATTCAGTTAACTTTCTGATGACAAATAAGCAAAAGATCTACCTAAATCCAGTTAATATTTGAAGCACAAGTAGAGTCCGTTTACAGACCTTTTACTTAACTTTCTACAAACATCATATCCAACCATTTAATACTGTAAGGTATCAAAGATTGATAGTAAATTTACAAGAAACATCACTTAACTGCAGCAACCCTACAACGGACTAAAACTATTGATTGGCGACTCCATGAAGTGTTCTGTGCACCACGACCAAATAATGGATATAATTGGGAGGACAAACAGCATTAGTCGTATTTTTTTGTTTGTTTTATTATCCGCTCTAAGCTTGTTGATACCAGTGCCTACAAATTTTAATTATATATTACAGCACTGAGGATGGTCACTAAGTGACCGAAAATCGATTTTGCGGATAATAAAACAACAAAAAATACGACCAATGCTGTTTGTCCTTCCAATTATGGACTAAAACTAGTTTCAGTTGTATTCGGAAATTGAGTGTCTCTGCCGTCCTTCAAAATTACATAGGCATAATCTAACCTTGTCTCGCCTATGTCATTATTGCCTATATTTCTACACTCCCAAAGTTCCATCTTTATCTCTTAATCCTTGAACCAAATTTACTCAATCACATCAATCCTGGATTTCAATTCCAGTATTTTACAGAACAGAAACCGGCACATATTATCAACATTACATCTGTATTATCTGAAATCCACTCAAAAAAACCTCAACGGTACATCTATATTCTCTGAAACCCGTTCTAAAATAACCTTGTGATCTGCTCTCCCTCCCACATATAACGGAATCCTTCTCTTTACTCTGCAGTCAGCGTTCGTCTCCTACATGCCGCGTTACTTGCCTTTCCATCAGTTTTGTTCTGATACCACTTTCCGAACACCCCAACCATTTTCTCTCTCCCTAGGCCAAAACAACGGCTATTATAGAAGTCAACTTCAAAATCTACAAAATTCCATTCCTTTTCCGTTTTGTCTGGAAACAAACGTAAAATCAACACGGTCAATAGGTTTTAATAAATTGTGAACAAAATAAGAGCATTTACTTAGACCACAGAGGTAGTCGTCTGTAGTTAAATTTCTAATTCGTGTTACATAAATATTTTTTTACGTTACACGTGGTAGCTGAAGAGAAAATGTAAATTTTATCTTACCCCTGACTCTCCCTTGTCCCTTCCCACGACGAATTACATGACACTCTTGGTTTTTGAATAAAACCATCAGCGGTAACCAGCAATTTGTATAGGAACAGCTAAATAATCGTTCTTTATCCATTGAAATTCAGAAATTAAATTTGGTGTTCGAAAAAAGCAAATTTGGGAGTAACTGAGATGCCTTCTGGTAGCCCTGGAATATTGTCGCTTCTTATATTAAGATGACACCAGATTTATTAGTCTCTCTGAACATCGCACACTTAGTTATCTTAAAAATAGTTGGGGTTTTAATATACAGAAACTTTTCAGTGTTTCAGGTGTGTGTAGACACCGATAAAACGGAGATCTGAGAGGCTGTTTGTGGTTCACGTGCCACCAGAGGAGTAGTCCTGGGCTGCAGTACTCACCAGCTGCCAGCATACAGGGTGAAGCAGTAGCAGCACAGCCTTAGCTGGGGTAGCATTTGGTCTGTCTGGAAGGCAGCAAAGTGCTGGAAAAACTGCTTGTAAACTTACATCATAATGACCAGTATTTTCGACACAAACGAAGCGAGTTAGAAATCGGGCCTTCCTTACGTGTTTCACTACAGATTTGTTGTAGAATTATATTTTCACTCTGCAGCGGAGTTTGGTGATTAATATATTTTATTTAATTTTGTTCCATATTAATGACAATCATGCCAAAGGGAATCTTGCGATCAGTGTCATAGGACATCAGTGTAGTACACCACACAATTAACTCTAACACAAAAATCTACATTATAGGAGAATTACCGTTTTCTAAGGAGCCTCTGGGATTTGCAATTTAAATTACTGGTCACACTAAGATTCGATCTTACAGTAGTACTCATATTGTGATTCTGGCGTCGTCGAACAAACTGATCTATATCCGAATTCATATTGCAGAGTGGCATAAACTGTTGTCAGAGTTTTCTTCTCTGGTCCCTGCAGCTCACGACAGGACAATCTGCGGTTTACGAGCCTCCCTACGGCTCAGACCTGCTGCCAATAACGCGTCTAACGTCTGCATTGCTTCTCTGCGACCTGCGTGCGCTCCCACCAGTGCCTTGTTTCAGAGTCATTGTTAGGACGACATACCTATCCTAAACTTCACAATTCTCTTTGCCGTATCGTATTCCAGTGATTACAATTCTTGCATATTATCACTACGAGCACCGAATTTTTATTATAGTACGCTTCTTCTGACATCCACAGAAAGATATAAATCTACGTCAGTTGATATTTGAGAAATAAAAAATTTTGCGTTGAGGATTTACATATTGTGTTGTCGCAGTTCACTAAATGGCATTTTCTTGTTGTTCTTAACGATGTCCAACCATCCTGTCCCTTGCGTTTTCCACATATTCAAATTGTGCGGGGTTGCTTGAACATGTGTACGCTCTTAGACGTTTCTTCCCCATCATCACTGTTAGGATAGCGACGGATATCAAATGGTTCAAATGGCTCTGAGCACTATGGGACTTAACTTCTGAGATCATCAGTCCCCTAGAACTTAGAACTACTGAAACCTAACTAAGCTAAGGACATCACATACATCCATGCCCGAGACAGGATTCGAACCTGTGACCGTAGCGGTCGCGCAGTTCCAGACTGTAGCGCCTAGAACCGCTCGGCCACTCCGGCCGGCTCCACATATTCCTTCCCTCTCCGATTCTGCGCAGAACGTCCTCACTCCTACGTTATCAGGCCACCTAATTTTCAGCATTCGTCAGTAGCAACACATCTCAAATGCTTTGATTATCTTCTGTTCAGGTTTTCCCATAGCCCACGTTTCACTACCGTACAATACTGTGTTCCAAATGTAGATTCTCAGAAATTTCTTCCTCAAATTAAGGCCTATGTTTGATATTAGTAGACTTCTCTTGGACACGAATCTACTTCTTGCAGTGTTAATCTGTTATTTATGACCTTCTTACACCGTCCGTCATCGTTTATTTTGCTGCCTGGATAGCAGAATTTTATTAACTTCATCGACCTCGTGACCGTCAAACCTAGTGTTAAGTTTCTCAATGTTCTCATTTCTGCTACTTCTCATTACTTTCGTCGTTCTTCGATTTACTCTCAATCCTAATTCTGCACTCATTGGATCATTCAATTAACACATCCTGTAATTAATCTTCACTCTCAATCATGATAGTAATATCATAAGCGAATCTTATCAGTGATATCCTTTCACCTTGAATTTTAATCCCACTCATGAACCTTTCTTTTATTTCCATTATTGCTTTTTCGATTTACAGATTCAACAGTTGCGCAGAAAGAATATTTCCCTGTCTTACAACATTTTTAATCAGAGCCATTCATTCTTGGTCGTCCACTTTTATTATTCCCTCTTGGCTCTTGTACATATTGTATATGACAGGTCTCTTGTACATATTGTATGTAGTGTCACCGCCAGACACCACACTTGCTAGGTGGTAGCCTTTAAATCGGCCGCGGTCCGTTAGTATACGTCGGACCCGCGTGTCACCACTATCAGTGATTGCAGACCGAGCGCCGCCACACGGCAGGTCTAGTCTAGAGAGACTCACTAGCACTCGCCCCAGTTGTACAGCCGATTTTGCTAGCGATAGTTCACTGTCTACATACGCTCTCATTTGCCGAGACGACAGTTTAGCATAGCCTTCAGCTCCGTCAGTTGCTACGACAAGCAAGGCGCCATATTCAGTTACTATAATCTGAGCAGTTAATATTGTGAATCATGTACCGTCAAGAGCGACGTTCATCATTAATAGATTAAAGTTAAATATACAACTAATTACGCTGCTTTCTGAATTCTAATTCCTTGTCATGTTCCTGACCTCACGTCAGTATAGTCCTTCTCTCCTCACACCAGCCTGCGTGAGCTAAAACGCGTGCATTTCGGCCTCCTCTAGTAACACGGTGTTGGCTCTTCAGCCAACACGACATTGTATATGACAGGTCTCGCCCTACAGCTTACTCCTGCTTTAATGAGTTTCGTACATGTTGCATCGTTTTACACTGTCGAACGCTTTTGCGAGATCGAGGGTACTATAAACGTCTCTCTATTTTTCTTTAGTCTTGTTTCCATTATCAACCTAACGGTCCGGATTCGATTCCCGGCTGGGTTGGAGATTTTCTCCGCTCAGGGACTGGATATTGTGTTGTCCTTATCATCATTATTTCATCCCCGTCAACACTCAAGTCACCGCAGTGGTGCCAGGTGAACGGTCTAGCCGCCGGTAGGCCCTAGCCACACTTCACTTCCCTTTCCTTTGGAGGAACGTGTCCTATATGTTACATCTGCGAGTAGCCGGACACCGGTGCACACGCCAGAAATAGAAGAAACCATGACGACGTACGGCTGGACGACCACCTGTGGAAGGGACTCAAATCCACGCCGGAGTCGAGCAACAGGGGTGACAGAACGGCAGACACAAAACAACTAGAGCAAGTCAATAGCAACCTATGCAACAACGAAATGCAACGAACTTGCGGTACAACGCCGTCAACAGGTACAGTACGAGCCACAATCCAAATTGAGACCAAAGAGGAAAACCAAGTGAAGTACTCGACTAGTAGCCAATAGTACGCTGAGGATAGTAACGAACGGTATAAGATGGAGTACACGACTGACTGAGTGGTCGAGGTGCGGCGGTACTTCGACAGGCCGCGAGGGACATTATTGGCTGGTGTATTCACGTTGCGAGACTGTGGCGCACTCGCTAGGCAAGTGCAGCGCTGCCGCGCCACTGCCCTCTGCCGTCCATCCTGGTCCCTTTGCTCCGGTGGGCATTCAACTTCGCCGAAGCCCGGTATCAGACCCCTCCCCGCCAAAACCGGTGCATACAGGCAGAAACGCCCGGACAGTGCCTTGGAAGGTGTAACAAACGTATGGATGAAGGTGCGGTCTCGTTACTGTAGGCTGTGGTGAGGAAGTGCGGTCTACAGTGTCTATTGGAACAGCGATGGAGATGGGCGTGCCAGGGGGAGCCTCTCATCCAAAGGGATTCTGAGGGTAGGGTCAAATCAATAACAAACTGCTCACAATAACTGCCTGAGGTTCTGACCTTCGTGTCGCATTGGCACCTGAAGGCAGTGGAAGTGGGGGATGCAAAGGGAATGCTTCTGTCCAAGGTGGAAGCTGGTTCTGGTGACAGCACTCGAGCCTCTTCTGCATTTGGACTGACATAACTCATTGCCAGTGGACCAGCACTACCTTTGCTGCCGTGCAAGCCCCAGCACTCCCATAGGAGCATGGCCACAGCACTGTGCCAGGGGTGTAACGCTGGGAGGGGCGTTAGTGAAGTTCTAACAGTGACGGTGTAATCAGATGAAGAAAGGAACGAACTGGCAACCCTGTAGGAACTCAATGGGTCCATGACTGTCAACTGATGTGGTGCGATAACTCGTCAATGCAAGGGCCACCACAGTGGTGGAGAATTTGATAGACTTCTTCATCTACTGCTTAGAAGTCCAGACCAGACGTTCAGCTTCACCATGGGAGGAAGGGTGAATTTGTGTCTACAGATGTGTTTGTTGCCATTGGCGGCAAAGAAATCCTTAAAGGCAGAGACCATGAATTGTGGCCAATTGTCAAAGACTAATGTGTGGGGTGAAAGTTTGATGTTCACAACTTGGGTTAGGGCAGTGTGGCTGGCCTTGACCATGATGGATACGAAGTGTATGACAGGAGTACTTTGAATAAACATCCACAATGAGTGGTTGCATAGAACCCAGTCCCAGGCAGGCGAGGAGTAGGCCATGGAGCGAAGCACTGAGGGAATGCTGCCTGGTGTTGGGCACATTCTGTGCAACTACAGACATATTTTCGATGTCGCCATTGATCCCAGGCCAGTAAACATGGTGGCGTGCCAGCGTGCAGTTTACTTGGATATCCAATCAATATGCATCCATCTCAGTATCATCCATAACGGAGAGTAATAAAGCTGTTTTCAAGAGCGCAGTTGGGTGAGGTAGTGGGGCCAGTAATGGATTACATAGCAAAGGACCTGTCGCAGGGTGGGAACTCAGCACATTGGAGCAGCAACACATGTGACCATAAAGAAAAAACCCTCCAACGTATGTTGTCATTCGGCGTTGATGTGGAAGCAGAGGACCTTCTGTTGGTCGAAATCATGGTCTGGACCTGCTGGTAGGTGGGACAACGCGTTAGCAAAATTGTAGGCACTGAGGAACAGTGGTAATTGCTACAGGCATTGGGCTGTTCATTCTGGGAGGTTGGAACATTGCCTGAGTAACACCGTAACACCACCAACAGATTTTGTGATCCATAACTAGAGAATAATTTCTTGACTGAACACTATTGCCAAGGTATCCTTTTGGTCTGGAAATATTTGCACTGTGCCAGAGTCATGGTCTTGGATACGTATCCTACAGGCTGTTTGGAACCATCCTCATTCCTATTGGTCAAGACCGCTCCGATACTGTAGGTGGATGCCTCGCCTGTCACAACGAATGGACATTCGGGGAAAAGGGCATAAGGCACAATGCAGATCTCAGCATGGTTTTCAATTCGACAGAAGTCCGGTCACAGGTAGGGGTCCAGGTATAACGGGTCCCCTCTAAGCAAATGACAGGGATTGTGCAACGTGGACCACCTGGGGTAGGATAATAGTTGAGCTTGCCAAAAATATTATAATTCAGGTAAGTTCGTCACGTGAGGTAAAGATGTGAAGGCGGCAACGTTGTCATTAGGTGGCTGGATTCCATCTTTAGAAAACCAGAGCCCTGAGTACTCCAATCCCAGTTGAAAAAATCTGCACTTTTCCAAGTAACAAAGGCTTACGTCTCACAGGGTTGTGAACTGCGTGCAGAGGTTTTCCAGATGTACCCACTGGGAGAATCCTGTGACAGTAAGGTCTTACGAGTAATTGACATAAGACAGAATACACTGTATCAAATATTCCAGAAATCGCTGGAATATTGGAGGCGCTGAGGTAATGCCAAAGGAGAATCACTTGTACTTATACAACACAAACGGCGTGTTAAGTATGACTGTCTTCTGAGGTGCAAAATCTAAGGATAGCTGGAGCTACACATCAGCGAGGTCGATCTCGAAAAATATTCTCCCCATCCCCTCGCCCCCCCCCCTCCAGCCAGCTCGGTGAGATCATTTTGCTGAGCAAGAATGGAATAGATTTCCTCAGCAAGCATAGAACAGATTTCTACTTGCAACTGAGCACTGATTCCAGCTGACGATTAGGGGCGTGACCCACGCACTAGATCTGACAGGTCTGACAACACCAGCTGCCTGCAGACGATCGAGGTCCTGGTTCACGGCAGCATGTAAGCCCACCGGATGTGGTCTGGTATGGTTAAAACAATGCTGAAGGATCATGTGCATCTGAGAGTCTGAAGCATACCCCAAATCCGGTTGAAAGAGAAGCGAAAAAACTGTACAGAAGTCGTCCAGTCCTTTGATCACAGTGGAAACTACCTTCATACAAAATAATCCAAACGCTATAAAGGCGGGGAGGCCAGAAATGTTGGTAGCCAACGCATGGAAGACAAAGAACGGGGCCGGCCGCGGTGGCCGAGCGGTTCTAGGCGCTTCAGTCCGGAACCGCGAGACTGCTACGGTAGCAGGTTCGAATCCTGCCTCGGGCATGGGAGTGATGTTCTTAGGTTAGCTAGGTTTAAGTAGTTGTAAGTTATGGGGGACTGATGACCTCAGATGTTGAGTCGCATAGTGCTCAGAGCCATTTGAACAATTTGAACAAAGAACGTGAAAATATGAGTAACATACTTGTAAGTTGCAACAATCGAGAACTATCTGCAAAGATGAATCGCACCACCTCCATAGCCCACCAAATTGCACGAGTGCGGGGTCAGTCAGGGGAACCCAGTCTGACATGCCTGATTGATCAGAGAGACTGTGGCCCCAGTGCCCAGCTGGAAGTGGATGTCCTGGTGGGAGATGCGAAGTGCCTGGAGCAATACCTGCATGGAGGGGTCTCCCTGGAGGAGTGTCTGCAGAGCATCTACTACATCCTGGTGTGTCGTGGTGTCGGGTTTCAGCAGGTTGCGTTATTGCAACATATTAAGTGTAGGTGCCCTTCCTTGTCACAGCATGGACAGGACCCCTAGTCTGCTTGGGTGTGAGAAAAAAAGCACTGCGAACACAAAGGGAGCAGCGCCTGTAGCCGTTGTCGAGGGACAACTGGAGACTCAGAAATCGTAGAGACATTGGGATAAGACGAATCACGGCGTTGCTGCAACTGGGTGGTCATCCTACACTTACGACGGTGGGGTGGCGCACGAGATGGCGTATGAACTGCCGCCTCTTGCGACCTTCCCATGAGTAATTTGTTATCCGCCTGTGCAGTTTCGAACAAACGAGCGATGCACAAGATGTACTCTAACAACGCGTTATCAAGTTTCAGCGCCGCCGTGCGAACGTCCGGGTCAGGCGCCAGTTGAACCACCACATCACGGAAGGGAGCTGCAAGTAAAATCACATTTTCGGCTGAGTTCAAAAATGCTTCAAATGGCTCTGAGCACTATGGGGCTTAACATATTAGGTCATCAGTCCCCTAGAACTTAGAACTACTTAAACCTAACTAACCTAAGGGCATCACACACATCCATGCCCGAGGCAGGATTCGAACCTGCGACCGTAGCTTCGGCTTAGTCCTTGCAAGTTGGTGACCCAGGAGTGGTAGGACTGTCCCAGCTATTTATGATATTGATGAAATTCAAGCCTGAAGCCAGCCACATGGTAATGCTGGGAATAATAATTAGTTGGCAGAACGCATATTTCCCGAAAGGAGATAACGACAAAGTAAGACAGAGGCCCCAATTTTCGGAGGAGAAAAAACGTGTCTGCGACGCCCAAGACAAAAAGAGCGATCGCTGCAATGAATCGTCCGTGACTTGAAATCCCGTGAAATGTTGCTTCTGTCGATGAAAATGTGTGTTCAAGTCCTCCGTAGCGTCATTGAAAGGAGGAAACTGCGATGGACGGTATGTTGTGTCGCGTGCAGGTTGGGGTGGTGGTTGGGGGGGTGGGTGAGGGGCAGGGGGGGGGGTGTCTTTGGGGCACAGCGGCCTTCTACACGCAAAACGTGTGTCCGACAAGTTCTGAAAAGACTATCTTAACAAGTCTGTCTGTATCTGCTGCACGTGTACAAGCTGCTGCTGTCGTTGTTGGAGAAGGCTAACCAAATTAGCCTCCGGCTATGAAACAGCTTCCTTTTTCCTCGTCGCCAGTTGCTGTATCCGCAAGTAGCGGTATACCAGTGCACATGCCAGAAAAAAGAGAAACGATGACGACGCTAGGCAGGAAGACCACTTGCTGCGGGGACTCAAACCCACGCCCGAGTCGAGCAACAGGGCTGGCAGAACGGGTCAGGTCAACCGGAAAGTTTCCAACGAAAAAGTGCAGCGATCTTTCGACACAACGCTGTCAACAGGTCAACTACGAGCCACAGTCAAAATCGATACCAAAGAGGAAAACCAATACCAATGCGAAGTCGTCGAGGAGGAGTCAGATGTTCGGTGCAGATAGTATCGAACGCTGTCATACGAAGTACACGACAGACTGAGCGATCGAGCAGCGGTGATATTTATGCCGCCTAGCTTGTGGGCCACCGTCAAGTCAGGCTTCTTTCAACTTTTTCGAAGTCCTCCATCAATCATATCTGACGTGGATCGCACACCACACAGCAATACTCCGTAAGAGGGCGGACGAGAGTGGTGTAAGCAGTCTCTTTAGTAATCCTGTTACAATTACTAGGTGTTTTGACTGTAAATCGCTGTCTTTGGTTTGCTTTCCTCACAACATGAGATTGTTGGAATTTAAGTTATTCGTAATTGTAATCCCTAAGCATTTAGTTAAATTTATAGCCTCTAGATTTTTGTGATTTGTCGTGTAGCTGAAATTCAGCGGATTCTTTTCAGTGAAAGTGTGGGTGACTTCACACTTTTCATGATTTAGAGCCAATTTTCGTTTTTTGCACCATACAGGTATCTTGTATAAATTATTTTGGTACTTGTTTTGATCATCTGATGACATTAAATGACGGTAAATGACATAACCATCTGCAAACAATCCAAGAGAACTGCTCAGATTGTATACTATATCGTCTGTGTAGATCAGGAACAACAGAGGGCATACAACAATTCCTTGGATGTTACAGACTCTCCATCGATTAATATGAACTGTCACCATTCTGACAGGAAACCACGAGTCGTGTCACGCAACTGAGACGACACTCCATAAGCACCCAATTTAATAACAAGTCGCTTGTGAGGAGCTGTATCAAAAACCCGTTTTGGAGATCTAAAAATACGGAATCAATCTTATGTCCCCAGACTATAGCACTCATTACTTCGTGAGAATGAAGTGCTAGTTGTGTTTCACAGGAAGGATACTTTCCGAACCGATGTTGGCTGCCTGTCAATAAATTGTTTTCCTCGAGGTGTTTCATAATGTTCGAGCACAGTATGTGTCTCAAAATCTACGTTAATTATACGGGTCTGTAATTCAAAATGGTTCAAATGGCTCTGAGCACCTTGGGACTTAACTTCTGAGGTCATCAGTCCCCTAGAACTTAGAGCTACTTAAACCTAACTAACCTAAGGACATCACACACATCCATGGCCGAGGCAGGATTCGAACCTGCGACAGTAGCGGTCGCGCGGTTCCCGAGTGCAGCGCCTAGAACCGCTCGGCCACTCCGGCCGGCTGTCTGTAATTAAGCGAATGGCTTCCATTTCCTTTCTTGGGTAGTGGTGTGAATTGCGCATTTTCCAGTTTCTGGGTAAGGAGTATTCTATGGGCGAGCAGTTGTATATGATTGTTAAGTATGGAACTATTGTATCAGCATACTCTGAAAGAAACCCAACTGTTACGTAGTATGTATCGGATGATCTGCCTTTCTGAAGTGTTGCGTCGCTACACCAAGGATATCGAATTCTAACTTACTCATGTTGGCAATTGTTCTTCATTCAGATCCTGGAGTATTCACTTCGTCTTTTCTGAAGGAAATTTGGAAAACCGTGCTTAGTAACTCTGCTTTAGTGGCGCTGTCGTAGATAACATCTCCATTGTTATCGCGCAGTGAAGGTATTGATTGTGTCTAGCCTCTGGTGTACTACGAGCATATCTATGACGAGAATCTCTCTGAGTTTTCTGCCAGATTTTGAGACAGAGTTTCGTTTTGGAAACTATTAACAGTATCTCGCACCGAAATTCGTGCTAAATCTCGAGTTTCTGAGAATCTTCGTTAATATGGAGGATTTTGCGATCCCTTAAATTTGGAACGCTTTCTTCATTGCTTCTGCAATAGTATTCTGACCTGTTTCGCGTACCGTCGGGAATGAGTACCACGTCTTAATTAAATAGGTGGCGTACATCGGTATTTCTTTGAATTTAAGGCACATCTAGTCTGTTCTTTCAAAGTCAGATTGGGAAGAGTGAACACTGTGTCTTACGAATGTTTTAAGCGATTATGGTTGGTCTTTATGTTACGGTATTCCGTCCAGCTACAATAACTTTGTGGTCATTAATCCCTATCTGTCCCGATGCAACATGTTTCGTCAGGATTATTTGTTTCTAACAGGTCAAGGCGTTTTCACAACAATTTACACTTCGAGTGGGCTCAAAATAATTTTCTGAATAGGCATTTAGTACGATTTCGGGCGAAGTTTAATGCCTACCACCGACTTTAAACATGTATTTCCGCCAACATATCGAGGGTAGATTGAACCTACCCTCGATATTTTGGCAACAATACGTGTTTAAAGTCAGTGGTAGGCATAAAACGTAGTCAGAAATCGTGTTGAAGGCCTTATTAGAAAATTATTTTGAACAACTACACTACTGGCCATTAGAATTGCTAGACCACGAAGATGACGAGCTACAGACGCGAAATTTAACCGACAGGAACAATATGCTGTGACATGCAAATGATTAACTTTTCGGAGCATTTACACAAGGTTGGCGCCGGTGACGACACCTACAACGTGCTGACATGAGGAACGTTTCCAACCGATTTCTCATACACAAGCAGCAGTTGATCGGCGTTACCTGGTGAAACTTTGTTGTGATGCCTCGTGTAAGGAGGAGAAATGCGTACCAACACGTTTCCGACTTTGATAAAGATCGCATTGTAGCCTATCGCGATTGCCGTTTATCGTACCGCGACATTGCTGCTCGCTTCGGTGGAGATCCAATGACTGTTAGCAGAATATGAAATCGGTGGGTTCAGGAGGGTAATACGGAACGCAGTGCTGGATCCCAACGGCGTAGCATCACTAGCAGTCGAGATGACGGGCATCTTATCCGCATGGCTATAACGGATCGTGCAGCCACGTCTCGATCCCTGAGTCAACAGATGGGGAAATTTGCAAGACAACAACCGTCTGCACGAACAGTTCGACGACGTTTGCAGGAGCATGGACTATCAGCTCGGAGACCTTGCCTGCGGTTACCCTTGACGCTGCATCACAGACAGGAGCGCCTACGATGGTGTACTCAACGACGAACCTGGGTGCACGAATGGCAAAAGTCATTTTTTCGGATCAATCCAAGTTCTGTTTACAGCATCATGATGGTCGCATCCGTGTTTGGCGACATCGCGGTGAACGCACATTGGAAACGTGTATTCGTCATCGCCATACTGGCGTATCACCCGGCGTGATGGTATGGGGTGCCATTGGTTACACGTCTCAGGGACCTCTTGTTCGCACAGACGGCAGTTTGAACATTGGAAGTTACATTTCAAATGTGTTACGACCCGTGGCTCTACCCTTCATTCGATCCCTGCGAAACCCTACATTTCAGCAGGATAATGCACAACCGCATGTTGCAGGTCCTGTACGGGCCTTTCTGGATACAGAAAATGTTCGACTGCTGCCCTGGCCAGCACGTTCTAGAGATCTCTCAGCAATTGAAAACGTCTGGTCAATGGTGGCAGAGCCACTGGCTCGTCACAATACGCCAGTCAATACTCTTGATTAACTGTGGTATCGTGTTGAAGCTGAATCGGCAGCTGTACCTGTACACGTCATCCAAGCTCTGTTTGACTCAATGCCCAGGGGTATCAAGGCCGTTATTACGGCCAGAGGTGGTTGTTCTTGTTACTGATTTCTCAGGATCTATGTACCCAAATTACGTGAAAATGTAATCACATGTCAGTTCTAGTATAACATATTTGTCCAATGATTACCCGTTTATCATCTGCATTTCTTCTTGGTGTAGCAATTTTAATGGTCAGTAGTGTAACTCAGCAGCCCATTCGATGTCTTAATACTTACGAAAACATGCTTGACGTCTTCATTTCTGTGTTTCATCGAGATTCTGCTTCATTGCCGTCCATTTGGATTTCGGAGACTGCTGCCTATGATGAGCTCTGTCGGTTGTCGATATTCCCCATGAGGTGTCGTCATTTCTTCTCGCTTTGTCAGCTTTTTCGGCACCTGCGGCTGCAGTTGATGGTACTGAAGAGACCATTTCCGTATACGCACTAAATGTCTAAAAAATGTAACCTGTCAGATAACGTCAGGTTTCTTCGCTCAAAGCTCTGTGTAGGGTGTATTGTAAGCTGGTGTCCTGAGTCTTTATACTGAAGTTTCTGTCTGTCGGAACCGTCCCTCCGCCTACTTCTGTTTGCGCCACTGGCAGCCGGCTCGTGGTTTCCTGCCGTGTTGTTTACCGTTGCGCGGGGTTCGGCGTGCGTATGCGTACTCAGCCTCGGCAAGTCTTCGCTTGGTGACGGCTTGTCTATAAGTATTTGCGTGTGTGGTGTTCTTCCTGCTTCGATGATCCGGTCTTGGCGTTGTGGTTTTGTAGACGGGCGTCCGCGTTTTAGATATACGGCGGAGCCGCAAATGACGCACGTCCCCGTTTGCTCGTATTATATCGCGAGGATCTCGCAGTTCTGGATCATAATATAGCAAGTCATAATTTTCTTTAAAATTATTTTTCACATTGCTGACTCAGTTTCAGACGTTAAAGTGTTTCTGCCCATACCGTTATTCACCACTTATTTGTATAATCGTGCAGAACGGTGGTATGTCCGGTACGAATTCCATTTCGAGTAGGAGATTAAATACTCGAACGGATCGGAGACCTAACCCGGTGTAGCAAATTATAATGTTGAATATTTCTCGTTTACAACTACGAAAGTTCACGGTGCCGCCTGTCTGTGTTACGAGCTGAATGCATCTTTCGTCGTGTGTCAGATTAGCAATTACAGCATTACCGAGAATATAGCAACCTTAACCAACAACCTCCTCATTCCTCGAACGAAGTGTGTCGTAAAGCAGCTGAATCGATAAAGCACCTGCTCGTGAAAGGCAAAAGTCCCAGGTTCGAGGCCCGGTTTTATTTCTCGATAATAGAAAACATGATCAGTTTCAAATTAGCGCATACTCCGCTGCAGAGTGAACATTGTTTCTGGAAACTTCTAAGCAATGATCAAAGATATTTCTTCGCAATATCCTTCCTTGCTATAATTCTAGTCTTTTAAGGTATACTGGAGAACTTCTGTAAAGTTAGGAACGTAGGAGTAGTGACGGTAGTTTAGCTGTGAGGGCAGATCGACGGTCATACTTGGATAGTTGAGCCGGTAGAACACTTGATTGTGGAACGCAAAGGACTCGGGTTCTAGTCATGATCCGGCATACAATTTCCATCTGCCAGGAAGTTTCAGAATAACCAAGAGCTAATGGGAAACTATATTTGATCACAACGGAATGTGAACAGTAATGGAACAAAATAAAGGAAACTTTCTTTTAGCCATTGGCAGCCAGTGCTCGGAAGTGTATACTTCATAAAACTGATTTGACTATTTTGTGTCCTCTTTCTATATAAAGCATGTGCCGCGCCGTAAACAAATGTACTCTCAGTTTTAAGAAATCAACACAAATTTCTTTTGTTCATAGCAATTTACCACTATATCTTCCCGTTGTACCATACTTAAATTTGTGTGCACTATTCGATTATTTCTAATCAGTGTTAAGCAAGCAATGTCAATCAGTTCCTAAATGGCAATCATGTCCCACTGGTCCTGCAACTCCCAATTTCACTCGTGTTATCGCGCAATAGGGGTGAGAGTGTCACTGATATGATACGCAAGTTGGGGTGGCAGACACTGATGGTTCAAATGGCTCCGAGCACTATGGGACTTAACATCTGAGGTCATCAGTCCCCTAGAACTTAGAACTACTTAAACCTAACTAACCTCAGGACATCATACACATCCATGCCCGAGACAGGATTCGAACCTGCGACCGTAGCGGTTTCGTGGTCCCAGACTGTAGCGCCTAGAACCGCTCGGCCACCCTGGCCGGCGCAGCCACTGAAACAAAGGCGGTTTTCCTTGCGGCGAGATCTATTTACGACGTTTCAATCACCAACTTTCTCTTGCGAATGCAAAAGTATTTTGTTGACACGCACCTACGTAGGGAGAAATGATTATCAGAATAAAATAAGAGATATCAGAGCTCGAACGGAAATATTTAGGTGTTCCTTTTCCCACTTGCCATTCGAGAGTGGAATGTTAGAGAAGTAGTATGACAATGGTTCGATGAACCCTCTGCTAGGAACTTAAGTGTGAATTGCAGAGTAACCATGTAGATGCGGATGGAGATGTGATTCTCTCTTTCGCGTTCAGATAACACCTGACTTGTTACAGGACACATGTGACCACCGTATGTGACCAGGGGACTTATCGAAGCAACGTCTGATGAGCTATCCGTGCTACGTATCCCAGCCCTCTGTCATATGCCAGCAGTGGAGTAGTTATTCCTTCCTGCGATAAGGTCACAGGATAACCCTACCAGTACTATTGTAATTTAGTATGCTTTTACCTAAATAACACAGAAACCCTGTGTATGTTGCCACATATAATCCTATTACTGGCTCAAATGGCTCTGAGCACTATGGGACTTAACATCTATGGTCATCAGTCCCCTAGAACTTAGAACTACTTAAACCTAACTAACCTAAGGACATCACAAAACACCCAGTCATCACGAGGCAGAGAAAATCCCTGACCCCGCCGGGAATCGAACCCGGGAACCCGGGCGTGGGAAGCGAGAACGCTACCGCACGACCACGAGCTGCGGACAATCCTATTACTAAATTTGAGTTCAGTTTGCAGATAAAGTGCACTATGGGAGGATAGTACTGTTTACAGGGAAAGCTAATCAATAGAGTTACCCTTTTTACAGGATTTGACCGTGTGTTCTGTTTAATGGATAAGTAAATCAGACTATTCACTTCTTTTCCTAAGATCTTACCCAGCGGTTAGATAGAAACGCAGTATGAATGATATACTGAAGCTTGGACAACTCAGTTCCCAGTTCATTTAGTGGTTTAAAACATTTGTTACTGGTCGCCAGCCTATCTATGCAATGAAACAGTGAAGTATTGGTAAAGCAGAAGTACGAATTTTGCCTACCTTCTTGCTACTGCTTAATTTGGTTCTTCAAATTGATATGACTCCACTTAATGTTGGACTACGCCCTTATTCATTACGTTTCTAAAAGAGAAAAAACCTGATAGGTAACTTCAAGGAAGCTAAAAAAATTTGGCTAAGGGGGACCTTTAGAGAAGCACTTTCCATAATCAACAGACTTAAATACTAAAATACTTAGATGCTAAAGCACACACTTTTTATACTGAAAATTTCACTTCAAGAAAGACTCTTTCTTACTATAATTTCTTTCAAAAGCTATTAGTGTTTCAACTAATTGGGTATAGTCATTTAACAGATTTAGTAGCTTGGCTTCACTCTGAATTTTACGTAAGCTAACTTTTACTAGAACACTTTGCAATAGTTAAGGAAACATTATTATTTACAAAAAAACTATTTAAATGTTGCCCCTTAATATTAACTTGGCACTTCATAAGTCTGGAAAACAGCATATTCGGATTAATCAAACACCAGGAATGAACCCTATATATATGTATGATTAGGGCGAAATAACAGGGGAACCAGTTTCTTTAAAGTTCAAGAATGATTATTAAAACACAAATTAATGATTCACGCTGTACAAAGTTAAAAATACAAAAAAAAATCTTATCTGGTGGCTGTAGGCGTGGATGTGCCGAACAATTATGACGGCTACACTACCCATAGTACGGCCTGCAAGTATCTTGCTGTATAGGCTCCATTTCTCTTCTTGGCGTCGTTCAATTTTACATACAGTAGCTCAACAACTCACAGCTAAGCCGTAGGCCGTTTTCAGTTTTCATCCGAGAAATTTTTGTGCAAATTCGCAGGCAAAGCTTCTCCTGCTCCACAAAGGTGTTGCCTCAATCACTGCTGCCTACAGACTGTGTGACTTACTTCCCGCACTTTCTCTATGTAGCTCGCCAATTCGCCCTTGCCACCTTTTCCACTCCCCAGAGCCACTTTTGTTTCAAACAAGCACACTGGCTTTTACGTAATACCTATTTCTTACATTCCTAAGCGTGACTATTTCTTAAATTGTCGGATTTACATCAACATCAATTTATACAAACAAATATTTTAAAAACAATACGTCGTCAGAAAATTATTTAAGGTAATAAACAAATTACATAGTATTTTTCATACATTACTCATATACAGTGTAAAGAACTTTAAGCTCCAGTACAGCACACTTTACTTTACATGTACAGAAAATATAGTACCAATATGCGAAAATTTTAAAGCAAAAAAATTATAAAAATTTATATGAACCATAAACAAATAATGTTACAACAGCTGAGTGATTTCGTGACTGCTGGTTTTCTCCTCCCAGTGATGTGAAACGATAGATAACGTTGCTGGAAGTCCATTACTTTTTCTTATATGGTAGATACAGATGTGAAGGCGTTACGATATGTTTCGTGCACGCACATCGAGCCGATCCTCACTTGTGGTGATTAAGTGTCGTCCACCTGAGCGTTGATCGCCAGTACACCTGCCCATGCAGTCTGAAATAGGGGCACTGTCACATCCGAATGCCCCAAATGCCTGGATACTGCATGAATCGACCAGTGGGCTAGTTGGAGAATCACAATGAGGCGCATTTCAAACTCTCTCCAGCGCCGATAACGCTGTCTCACATGCCTGCACGCCATCTTCGTATTCTTCAAAGTGATCACGTCTCATGTACCATACCAGGGTCCGGTAACAACAGTAATGCTCATCACTGATGCATTCTGATCATCGTTCTTCCTACCACAGTGAATTGCAATGCTATTACATATCTGCCAGTGGTTTTTATGGGTACGAAGTTATATTGCAATAGGACTATGTCTTCCGCCTGCTCCACATTTTTGGTCATGCAGTGTAACTGCGACTGTCCCACCTGCTAGCCATTGTCTGATAACGAAGATTACCAAATTTACTAATCATGTACTTGTGGAAATGATTAACCATTTACATCCAGCACTCTTCCTTTTCCTGTTCAGGCTGTACATTCTGAGGCGCCTGGCTGCTTAAATAGTGTGTTCAGTAGCCCTTCTCAGGATGAAGAAAGGTCAACGATCTCAGTGAAATAAACTGGCTTTAGGAAATGTTAGAGCACCAGAGACGCAGATCTTACGTCGCAGCTGATAATGGAAGCAAGACTGAAGAAAAATCGGCAGTTGTACATAGGTTTTGTCGACCTGCTAACAGTGTTCGACAACATAAAGCTTTGCGAGAGGTACGAAGTCCTGAGAAAAATAGCTGCAAGTTATACGGAAAGACTGGTGATATACGTGCAAGTACTAATTGAACAATAAGAGTGGAAGACCAAGAACGAAGTGCACCGATTAAAAAGGGTAGAAGACAGGGATATAGTCTTTCGCCCCTGTTGTTCAATCTATACGACGAAGAATCAATGACAGAAATAAAAGAAAGGTTGAAGAGTGGGATCAAAATCTAAAGTGGAAGGATATCAATGTTAAGATACGCTGATGACATTGCTGTCCTGAGTGAGAGGGAAGACGAATCAAAGACCCTGTTGAATCGAATGAACAGTAATGAATAGACAATATGGTTTGAGAATAAATGGAAGGAGTGGGAAATTAATGAGATGTAGCACAAATGAGAACAGGGAAAAATTCAACAGAATTGGTGATCACGAAATAGATGAAGTTAATGTACTCCGCTACCTGGGCAACAAAATAACCCAGATGGTCGAAGCAAGAGGATATAAAAAGCAAATTAGCACTGACAAAAAGGGCATTCCTGGCCAAGAGAAGTCTACTGGTACCAAAGGCAGACCTTAATTTGAGGAAGAAATTTCCTACTATGTACGTTTGGAGCACAGCGTTGTATTACAGTGAGACATGGTCCGTGGGAAAACCGAAACAGAACAGACTAGAGGCATCTGAGACGTGCAGAAGAATGTTGAAAATTCTGTGGACCGATAACGTAATGAATGAGAAGGCTCTCTGCAGAATGGGTGAGGAATGGAATACGTGACAAAAACTGACAAGAAGAAGGGACAGGCTGATAGAACATCAGATAACACATCGCGAAAACTTCCATGGTACTAGTGATAAATGTAGAAGTTAAAAACTACAGAGGAAGATTAGGACACCATCAAGTAACTGAGGACGTACATTGCAATTGCTACTGCGGGGTGTCGCATCAAACCAGGCTGAAGGCGGATGAAGAAGGAAGAAAGAAAGAAAAAATCTCAAACCCGAGACCTTTGCGTTTCACAAACTGTTCTACTGACCAATGTATAGGGTGATGTTAATAAAACAGAAAGGGCTGTCTGCGTCTCGAGTGATGCCCTGATCGGGATGCGCGGACTGCTGGTAAATGATGTCGCATTGTGTGTAATGAAGAATTGCGGTTCTGCAGAAACCCTTACCCTACTGAATATAGCGGCGAATTGGGGACATGTCCCTCTTCTTCCAATGTTTTGTGGAGGCGTAGCGATTGGGTATGACTTCAGGTCACTACTGGTAGTCATTCACGGAACTCTGATGGCAGAGCAGTACGTCACAGACGTCCTGCGACATCGAGTCTTGCCTCGCATACGACGGTATCATGGTGACATTTTTCATCGGGACTGCTCGTCCACACAGGGCACGTTTCCCTCTGAATTGCGTGATGAGATACTCACGTGAACAGCAAGCTTCCGACATCTATCCCCCCAGTACAAAATGTCTAGGACTAGCTCGGTCATCATCTAAGTCCCAACAACAAGACTGCAGGATACCAAGGACCAGCTACAACAGTTGTGGGCTAACTTGCCTCAGGCGATGATACAAATGCTTTGGTACCCTTCCTAATCAAATAATGCATTCAACCAGTCCACAGGGGGTGCAACGACTGATAAGTGGACTCATACTGCCAGATCACAATAAATTTGATTCGATTTTTATATCACTGAAATTAACCAAATACCCTTTTATCCCGTGAAGTTTCATTTAGTTTCCTCCTACCTTTCTCGCTCCTCTTTTTTTTTTTTTTTTTTTTTTTGTCAAAGAGTGTAAGATAGCTTTGTGGAACTAAGAGAACTACACGTAGAATTGTTGCTTCCAGAAATAAATGTTACATAATCAAATTTTTCTAGTAACTACATGTGTAAGAAACGCGTATGACACTACCATCCCTTAGAGGTACAGTTCGACGTCGGGAAAATATATGGTCTCAAACGGCAAGTTTTCACCTCTATACATGTTAGAGAGACCGCTCATGGGCATGATGTTACGTCTTTGGAATTAAAATAAATTTTCAGTCTTTGCACATTTAAATTGCGTAACTGAATTTAAGGACCAGTTTTAGAAGCCCCATCATAGCCTCCCGTTGGTACACAAGTTTGAAATTTGGCTCGAAGGTGCCTACAATTTTCTTCTGTAATGGTGCAAATGGGATGTTCCCTACGACATCACCTTCGGGTTCGGCAACGCTTGAATCAGCAAGGTGTCGATACGTGGGAAAAGAAGGCCACATTCGGAAGTTCATGTAAGTTCTAAGGTTTGTTGATGATGTCACAATGGCACGAAATTTGCTTCGCAACGGCACCGTGGTCACAATACATGATGGGTAGGTCATTGTAGCTCCTCTTATCCGCATTTGATCCTTACGTTTGACGTCTCTGCGATGGAGATCAGAACCACGACAGCCGGTGTTGAACTTACGCAGTTTTCTTATGAGTAGCCGAGGAAAACATTCCAGACACATCGGCGCTCACAATCGGCACAGAAAGGACTCAGGGTGTGGTATAAAGGATATCAATGGAACCATCCCTGTCCCTGACTTTTTGATTCCCTTACAGTTCGCGGCAGAAAACTACGGTTGGGAATGTGATGAGCGGCTTGAGAAGTGTACACCCCACCGTAGCTGCAGCAAACTGATCATGCGTAACACATGTAACTCCCCTGTTTAAATTGTTAGTCAGCCGGTGTCGTAATTTTGAAATGAGAGTTCGTATGAATGTCGCGTGATAAATATTTCGCAAGAAGCGCCATTGGGACACAAGCAAAGGTCAATTGTTGGTTGATTGGTTAGGTTGTTTGGTTTAAAAGAGGGGCGGGGGGGGGGGGGGGGGGAGGGACCAAGGACCAAACTGCTAGGTCATCGGTCCCTTGTTCCGATTAAAATAATTCCACAAGGGTGTGAGTAAAATAATCGAGACATACAAAACACAGCTGGAAGAAAGGAGAAAAGTACAAGAATGACAGAAATGCAACAAACACTAAAATTGACGAAATCGGACAAGAAAACTACAGAGAGAAGCAAGCAACATGCATAAGATATCAAAACATGAAAGCAGATTACCATAGCTGGCTGACCATGAGAATAAAAAGAAGCTAGCCACTCTGCAACACATTAAAACCTCCACTCTAAAAGCTCTAGGGTGGAGGACACAGAGGGACAAATCACATGGGCTAAAACTTGGATCAAATGATAAAACCCACCCTCACGAATAAAACGTAAAACTAAAGCTGCTGTTGAGCCATTGCCGCCCAACACCGAAGGTAGGGTGCTGGAAAAGTTAACAGTCCCCGCAGAGCGGCTAAAAGTGGGCAGTCCAGCAAGAGGTGGACAACCGTCATCTGTGATCTTCAGTGACACAGAGGTGGGTCCTCGCGACGGAGGAGGTAACCACGCGTTAGCCACATATGGCCAATACGGAGCCTGCAGCGGACAACTAATTCCCTGCGAGAGGACCCCATGGAAGACTTCCATACATTCGTAGTCTCCTTAATGACACGCAGTTTGTTGTGCGTACTCTTATGCCATTCCGTCTCCCAAAGCCGGAAAACCCTGCGGCGAAAGGCAGAACAGTTTCGGAGATGTCCATCTCCAGAAGCGGTTTCCGCGTAGCCTGTTTGGCCAGCCTGTCGGCATGTTCGTTGCCTGGGATTCCGACGTGTCCTGAGGTCCACACAAACACCACTGAATGACGGGACCTTTCCAGGTCATAGATGGACTCCTGAATGGACGCTACCAAAGGATGGAGAGGGTAGCACTGGTCGATAGCTTGTAAGCTGCTTAAGGAGTCGGTACAGAAGTAGTGACTCGCCAGGCCATGAGCGTATGTGCTCAAGCTCACGAGATAGGTCGCCAGCTCAGCAGTGAAAACACTGCAGCCATCTGACAAGGACTGCTGTTCAGTATATCCTCCATCAACATAAGCAAAGTCTACGTGACCATCAGCTATCGAGCCGTCAGTGTAAACCACTTGTTGGTCCTGGTACATGTCGAGAATCAGAGGAAGTGACAGCGGAGAGCCGCAGGGTTAACGGAGTCCTTAGGGCCATGCGAAAGGTCCAGAAGAATCTGCGGCCTAGTCGTACACCATGGGGGTGTACGTGAATGGACCTCCAGTTCAGACAGAAGGGACAGAACGCGAAGCACAATCGTAAGCCCTGACCTGGGCCGTCTATGCGGGAGATGAACCTCCGGGAAAAGGAGACGGTAATTCCGATGCGCAGGAGAACTACGAACGTGTGCAACGTAACTGGCGAGCAGTCGCGCACCCCTAACCTTCAATGGAGGGACTCCGGCCTCCACCTGGACGCTGGTCACCAGACACTTTCTAAAAGATCCCGTCTTTAGGCGAACGCCACAGTGGTGCAATAGGTCGAGTAAATGCAACTCAGAGGGCTCCGCCGAACCGTAAACCAGACTCACATAGTCAAGGCGGGGTTGGACAAGGGCTCTGTAGAGCTGCAGCAGCGTAGAGCGATCTGCACCCAAATTGGTGTTGCTCAGGCAGCGGAGGGCATTGAGGTGCTGCCAGCACTTCCACTTAAACTGACGAAGGTGAGGTTGCCAAGTCAATCGGGCGTCGAAAACCAGTCCTAAGAATCGATATGTCTCCACTACAGTGAGTGGATCGTCATTAAGATAAAGTTCTGGTTCTTGATGAACGGTGCGACGCGGACAAAAATGCATGACAAGACTTCGCGGCTGATAACTGGGAGTCGTGGGCTAGAGCCCACAGCTGTGCCTTGTGAATGGCTCAGGATCACCAGTACGAAATGCAGAAGTCATCTGCATACAGAGAAGGTGAGACAGACGGCCCTATAGCTGCTGCTAGACCGTTAATAGCAACTAAAAATACACACTCAATACGGAGCCTGCAGAATACCATTATCCTTAATAAGGGGAGAACTATGGGAGGCACCGCCTTGAACGTGGAAAGTACGGAGCGACAGTAAGTTTTGCATAAAAATCGGAAGCAGGCCCCGGAGAATGTAGCAAGAATATGACGCCGCCAGGTCGTGTCGTATGCTTTACGTAAGTCGAAAAGATGGCAACCAGATGTTGGCGTCTGTAAAAGGCTGTTCGGATGGCAGACTCGAGGGACACAAGACTATCAGTGGTAGAGTGACCCTGACGGAAGCCTCCCTGACATGAAGCCAGCAGGCCATGTGTCTCCAGGACCCAACCCAACCGCCGGCACACCACACATTCCCGCTGCTTACACGGAACGTTGGTGAGGCTGCTGGGCCGGAAGGATCCAAATGAAGCGAGTTTCGGTAGGGTTTGAGCACCGGAATGATGGTGCTCTCCCGCCATTGTTCTGGAATGACGCCATCACACCAGAATCGGTTGAAGATGACGAGGAGATGTCGCTTGTAGTCAGACGAGATATGTTTAATCATCTGACTGTGGATACGATACGGCCCAGGAGCCGTGTGGGGGCAATGTGCAAGGGCACTGAGGAGCTCCCACTCTGTAAATGAGGCGTTACATGGTTTACTGACGCGAGTAGTGAACGAGAGAACTTTCCTTTACATCTGCCGTTTGAGTGTGCGAAGGGGTGGGGGTGGGGGGGTGGTTCTCCGATGCAGAAGCTCGAGCATAGTGCTCAGCGAAGTGCTCGGCAATCGCGTTTGTGTCGGCAGATAACACGCCACTGATGTTAATGCCAAGAACACCTGTTTAGGTCTGGTACCCAAAAAGGCGTCTGATCTTCGTCCACACGGGAAGGTGACGTATGGCTCACAACGGTCGACAAGTATCTCTCCCAACACTCCTATTTTCGTCGTTTTATAAGCTGGCGAACGCGGGCAAGGAGGCGCTAAAAGGCTATTAGGTGCTCTAGAGAAGGGTGCCGCTCATGTCGCTGTAGAGCTCGCCGACGCTCGTTAATTGTCTCAGTTACTTCCGGCGTCCACCAAGGGAATGTCTTTCGCTGGGGCACCCTAAAGAACGAGGGTTCGCCTTTTCCGCCTCAGAAACGATATTTGTAGTGACCTGCTCAACGACAACATCGATGGCACCCTGTGGGGGAGATTCAGCGGTGAGAGTAGAGGTGAAGGCTTACTAGTCTGCCTTGGTTAAAGCCCATAGGGGTAGGCGTCCTTGGGCATGATGCTTGGGGAGTGACAGGAAGATGGGGAAGCGGTCACTACCACACAGGTCGCCATGTGCTCTCCAGTGGATAGTTGGGAGAAGGCCAGGACTGCAAACCGAGAGATCAATAGTCGAATATGTGCCACGTGCCACACAGGAATGTGTGGGGGCACCTGTATTTAAGATGCAGAGATCGAATTATAACAGTAAATTTTCGACCTCCGTACCTCGGCCAGTAAGCATTGCACCACCCCACAAGGGGTTATACAAGTTAAAATCTTCCAAAAGTAAGAAAGGTTTAGGGAGTTTATCAATTAGTGCAACCAATACGTTCAGGGGTACTGTACCACCTGGAGGAAGATTTACATCGCAGACAGCTATTCCCTGCATAATCCTGACAGCCACAGTTTCAAGAAGGGTTTGAAAAGGCACTACATACGAGTTCAGGACAGACGAAAACTCCAACTGACACACTATTATAGTCGCTACGGTTCCTGTAATATTCCTTAGAGCTGCGGAGGGCAGGGCTCGGCATTGACGGGAACCAGGTTTCCTGACGTGCGGTTAAAGGCGCTGCAGTCTGGAACCGCTAGACCGCTACGGTCGCAGGTTCGAATCCTGCCTCGGGCATGGATGTTTGTGATGTCCTTAGGTTAGTTAGGTTTAACTAGTTCTAAGTTCTAGGGGACTAATGACCTCAGCAGTTGAGTCCCATAGTGCTCAGAGCCATTTGAACCATTTGAACCAGGTTTCCTGAAGGGAAATGCAGAAATCAGTTGCTGTAGCTCAGTCAGGTGGTGGAAAAAAGCGCCACAGTTCCACATGAGGATTATGTGATTATGCGTCTGGGAAAGCATGAAACACTCAATGAGGCAGTCTAAGCTTCAGGGTCACCTGCTGTCATCAGATGAGTACCTGCGCGATCGACATCCATTGTGTCTGACGGCCCAGCGCGATCTAGGTCTTCAGCGGACGCTAGAATCTCCACTTCATCCTCAGAGCTTGTAGGTAGTCGTGGTGTGGGTGCCACCGCAGTGCCATGGTTCTTGGGGGTCATTTTCTGTTTCCGTTTCTCTCGCTGCTCCTTAGGTTTTTCTGGCTGGGAGGGCTTCACTGATTGAGTCTCAGGGCCTGAGGAGGACTGTGAAGCCCTAAGACCAGCTACCTGTGGTTGCTTTAGGCACTGGCAACTGTCAGCTTTGCCACTGGTAGGAACTTGGGAAGGGAATGACCCAGGGTATCCCTTCCTGCCGAGAGGAGCCAAAGAAGAATGACTTGCGCTTCTCTGGCTGAGAAGTGGGAACTGACGTCCCTGATGGTTGGTGCGAGGGGGGAGTTTGCTCCTGAAGTAGGTTGTGTAGAAGCAACATGGAGGGAAGTGCCATCGCCTCCCCCTCCCCCAACCCCACCACCACCGAAAGGGCAGGTGGGGTATGATGGCTCAGAGCCAACTGTATGCAGCGAAACGGAAAATGGTAGGACCGTTGTCGCAGCGGTGGCGGAGGTTGACGTCATATGCACAGGATGTAATCTCTCATATTTTCTCTAGTAGGTCAGTCGGTCCAGTGTCTCGTATTCCATTATTTTTCCTTCTTTTTGGAGACTCCTGCAGTCTGGTGAGCAAGGTGAATGGTACTCTCCGTAGTTGACACAGATGGGAGGTGGGGCACAGGGAGTATTGGGATGTGAAGGACGTCCACAATCCCGATAGGTGACACTGGAAGTACAGCGGGAAGACGTATGGCCGAACTTCCAGCACTTAAAGCACTGCATTGGGGGAGGGATATATGGCTTGTCGTCACAGTGGTAGACCATCACCTTGACATTCTCGGGTAATGTGTCACCCTCGAAGGCCAAGAGATGAAAGCACCAGTGACAACCTGATTATCCCTCGGACCCTGGTGGACGCGCTGGACGAAATGGACACCTCGCTGCTCTAAATTGGCGTGCAGTTCATCGTCAGACTGCAAAAGAAGGTCCCTGTGAAATATGATTCCATGGACCATATTTACTCTCTTACAGGGCGTGATGGAAACAGAAACATCCCCCAGCTTGGCACAGGCGAGTAGTGCTCGTGACTGGGCTGAGGAAGCTGTTTTGACCAAGACCGAATCTGACCGCATTTTAGACAAGCTCTCCACCTCCCCAAACTTGTCCTCTAAATGCTCCACAAAAAACTGAGGTTTCATTGACAAGAAAGATTCCCCATTGAGCCGTGGTAAAATTTGCTGTTTTGAAGAGTGCGCCGCAGCGCATAATATAAAGCAGTCGCCCTCCGTTTCTGGCGGTGGCGCCGCTGTGGCAATTGCACCATTTGTGTGTCCCTCTGGTGGGAAAGGGGAAAAGTTGCTTGTTCACGTGCATTTAAGGGGCTCTATGAGCTCGCCAATGGAGTCAGTCTGTCAGTCTCGGCGGGTCTGGTCAGTTGGTCAGCTGGGTCAGTGTGGGGCAGTCAGTGTCTGTCTGTCGACCGGAGTGCTGGTATGTGTTAGGCCGCCAGTCTGCTCGAGTTTGTTCAGGCAATGGGCACTGGCGGTTAGATCGATCGGTTGGTCGGTCGTGCACTGGGACACAAGATGACTTGTCCGTCTTGAGCGTCGGCGCATGTGAGGTTGCCACGTCAGTCCAGTGGGCCGCGCCGTATAGCGAGGGGTAGTGGCTTCGCAACTGACACGAGAGCAACAGGAGTCCCCACGACATCGGTCTGGCCGGCGCGAGCTGCGACGCCGTGAGACGGGAGATCGGCGCGTCTTCCTTCGTCCGTTGAAGCGGCTGACAGCGGACGGTTCGGGAGAGAGTTTTGGGTGTGCTGCGCCAGGTCTTCGCCAGACATCGCAGTTTATTAAAAGTTAAGTGATTCGTAATATGTTGTTTCACTTATTTGTTAAATTCTACTTGTTTTCTTGGTCAGTCGCTCGTCCACATTTGTTAGGCAGTTAGTGTCTGTCTCTCTGTCTGTCGGTCTGTCGTACGTTAATAGCTTCCTCTGTCATGTTTGTCGGATTCGGTGTTAACGAATTTATTGCTTTAAGTGTATCGGGCGAATTCCTGAAATATGTTTTAATCTTGCCTATCATCTTGAGAGGCGGTATATGTGTAATGTGGAGCATGATTGAATATTTTATGTAAGACTGCATTTCATGGGCGTTTTAATTTAAATGGTCATTTCAGTATATAAAGTTGCAACCCTTCCACTGTAAGAGTTTTTTTAATTTTTTTTTTAAAAATCAAGTTGCACCTTCGCTGGCAAGTTAATTTGTTTAATGTTAGTGTTTTGTACCATTTGCATCCCTCATACGGAGTGCATGGTTTATGTGCTTATGTGAGTTGTTAAAATTTTTAGTTTAAAGTAATCTGGTGTGTTGTAGATTTGCACCAGTGTAGTCTTTCAGAGGTTATTGTGAGCGGTCGTGACTACGGGCGTGTCAAAAGGGAGCGGCAAGGTTCTCAGCCCGAAAGCTCATACTGTCAAAATTTGTTCTTTCTGCCTCTGAATAAATTGTAACTTCATATTTAGAGGGTGCTTTCTGATTATAATTTAAATATGTCAAAAAAAAAGGTTTTTAGAAATAAAATTTCCATTTGTTGAAAGAAATTTAATTTGTTCTCATCAGTTACCCACTGGCAACTACTTCCACGCTCACATGTTGTGATTAAATGTGTTAATGATCTTGATGAATCGCTAGTAAATAAAGTAAATTTTTAAGAAAAGGTTTTGAAAGTAAATTCACGGTTCACCCATCAGCTCTCGTACATACGAGGTACCAGGGTGAATAAGCTTCGCTGCCATCCTTGGCCTGGCGTTTCTTCCATGGTGTGGCCAGGGGGGGGGGGGAGACGATTTGGGGTCATATTTCTTAGCATTACTCGTAAAGTTACACCTTGATCGCTTAGAGACTGCTAGTGTCTGACCACCAGTAAGAGGTGATGTACTACGCTTCATGGCGTGTCATCCGGCCTGATGCCACCCACTCCGACCAGGGGCCCTCTCCATTGGCGCCACCCAGCCGCAGTAGAGGCCACCTGGCAGCATGGTCATTGCCAGGAGTCCCAGTGCCGCAAGTGACGGGCATCTACTCCTTGGCATACGTGGGCGCAGGCATCAGCAGAGCGATCCCTGAGTGATCAGGGGGTTACAACCAACAGGGTACACGGTGTCCCCACCACAATGGACTGGCTTCCGTGCTTGAATCAGGCGCAAACGAGCTAAGAAGTCCATTATCGTCGACAGCGCAGAAAGCGATACTGCACAGAGGATAGAGGAAATCGTACCCAGGAGAGTGACCTCGCCCAACAGCTGGGGAACGAGCGGCTGTGCAGATCCACGACGACGAAAGACGCGAGAGGTCTCAGCGCACGATGGACACTATACACCATGTAAGGCGCTCTTCCCAAATTGACTCGCTCTTCGGGAAAATTTTGAAAAATGGAGGTCAAACCCTATAGGGGACCATCACATTACAGGCAGAAATCTGTGAGACTCCTTTTAGTCGCCTCTTACGACAGGCAGGAATACCTCGGGTCTGTTCTAACACGTAGATCCGCTAAGAGGAGGGGAGGGGGGAGGGGACTACTGTTAAGTACATCAATGTTTTGAGGCAGTTCCCGGCGAAAGTAATATGTTTGTTTTCGCCATTCCAACAGACACTTCACATTGTTATGACGACCTCAGGAAATGAGCAAGGATTAGTTTGATTGTTAGGAAAATATTCGTTATTCAAAAGTTATAACTGCGCTAATGGAACAGTTGTAAAATATTTCATATCAATAAATTACATTCCCGACTGATGGCGGTTGTCTATAATGTAACGTCATACACTGACTATTTTCTTTCGTCTGCTAGTCACTTGTGTAGCAATTACATGTAGAAAAATTTTGCTATTGATATAAACAACAAGTCTTGAAAAATTAATGACATGAAGCATTTTTGGTATCGTTCAGGTGCTTAAAATTCGCGTATGTTCACTTCGGACTTCGTGTCACGAGGCGCTACGGTCTCTTGCCGCGGCTGCGTCTGCTTATTCGTAGATTCGAGCACTAGGCAGGAAGGCTTCTAGATACCGCAGTTATAAGCGGTTCTTCGTGCGGCAAAAGTGAGCAATTTTAATATTTAAAAAATCTTGCAGTGAGTCTTAGCAGCTACAATCCTGACAGTGCCTTTCATTAGGCGTATTCTCCCCGTGGAAAAATTTCAGGATAGGACATGTCGTATTGGATAATTTCCTTGTAATTCCGAATGCTACTAACTACGGAAGGGAAAAATCGACCAGTTAAACTGATACCGATGTTTAAGTTCTGAATAACCGGTATTTTCCGGTATTTGCTTGGTCTCCATTATAACAGATCTCTTTATTTTTTAGTAATAACCGGATAAAAAACTGAAAGATCAGTAAGCCGTAAAAGCAGTATTAAAATATTTCGATTTTAAATACACTTTTCCTGAAGAAGGATTAATTTCTATTAGTAAAGCCTGCATTGCTTTGAAATATAGTGGTATTATAGCGTTCAGGGCTGTTCTGATAACAATGTCGACAGAAGCGATAAACACATGGCATAAGAATTGGTAGCGTTGCTGAGACACTAACGCACCTGTTACCACATTAGATGCTACACATATACGACATGCATTGTGCAAGACTTGGTCCATCTGGTTTATACATTAGTTTCTCATTGTCGAAGTCTGACATCAGAGTGGCACCATCCCTAGTCGGGAAGCATTTTCCGAAGTGCTCTATCCTCGCCCCGTGATTGACCTGCACCCTCTGAAACGGAAGCTCTTTTTGTTATTTCCTGAGGTCCTCTAACCTAAACAACCGCCCAGTCCACTCCACACTGCCTCCACTACCCATGTAGTCGCTTCCTATTCGTAATGGTCCCCTGACCTATTAAGCAGAGTGTGATGCCCCACCACCGTATGGCGCAAAGCAAGTAATCTGCAGCCTGCAAGGTCAAAGAACCGCTGAGCTTCTTTTTCAGACCGTTTAGCCAGCTGTTTATGAAAGGTCCGCAACCGGCGCTCTCGACCACTCTGCCGATGGGGCGCTCCGGATTCATCTTGCAAACAAGACTGTCATTCCAGACAGTCTCCCAAAACCAGACAGAATCTCTTCCAGTCGAAAACGACACACCATTGACAATCGCGTGAACCGCCAGCTGCAGTTGACTGCACCCTGTGCTCTTCATGACATCCGAAAAGAGCAGCTCTACATCTGGGATGACTCCCCACAGTAAGCACACAAAGTGCACATTGGACCACTTGCCTTCCTTGGTAGCCATTTCCCTAAGGAGCTTCGTTACATGCTTAAAATTGAAGCCCTCAATTACCAGTAATCCCACTCTTTGTGTCTGCCTAAACCTTTCAGGCTGAGATGTTTACTCTAAAGCAGAACAAATGATTGTATCTGGCCACAGATAGAGGCTGAAACTTTTTTGTGAGAAGGACTGGGGAGGCCTTATGATCAGCCCCCAAAATGTCTTCCGCTGCATTCCACTTCCTGGTATGACCACCATTGGGTCGTGGGTGAGAGATCGACCTCAGTGTTGGCAAAAAATAGGGCAGCCAAAGTAACGGACTGATTGAGGGGCACGTGGGTTGTGATGATACCCATTGGATCCCAACGTCTGGTCCCAGACAGTGATGCCTAATAACAACAGCATCACGTACATTGCTGAATCCACCCCTGCCTGGAGCTGTGAGTTAATGGAGATAACGGGATAATAGGAGCCGTACTCCACTTGTGGACTAGGGGGAGAGTCATTGATTAGCAATCAAAACCTCCTCGATCCCGGGTTCGGATCCCTTCACCGATTAAACACTGAATAAAAAATCACGAATGATTAACGGCTGAGGTGCAGAAGGCAATGGGAACCACTACATTAAAGACACAATGTGTATCCACAAGACATGCGACTAGTAATTGAAAAGTGTCATGATTTCTTCATGCTCAAAAAATTCTGGACTAGTACCCCAGTCGGATTTCTGGGAGGGGACTGCCAAAGGGAGGTGACCACCATAAAGAATAATCAACGAAAGATAACGTTATAGGATGCTGGACGTAGAATGACAGAAGTTGGAACGTGCTGGGAAGCTAGAAAATCTGTAAATGGAAATGCTAAGGCTCAATCTAGATATAGTGGGGGTCACTGAATTGAAATGGAAAGGAGACAAGTATTTTTGGTCAAATGAGTACTGGGTAATAACAAAAGCGGCAGAAAATGGTATAAATGGAGTAAGAATCGTTATGAATAGGAAGGCAGGTCAGAGAGTAAGTTACTGTGAACAGTTAAGTGAAAGGATTGTTCTCAACAGAATCGACAGCAAACCAACAGCGACAGAGTTTGCTCACGTGTATTTACCGTCGTCACAAGACGGAGGTGATAAGACAGAGCAAATAAATGAGGATATCAAACAGGTAATTTCAGTACGTAAAGGAAGATGAAAATCTAATTGTCATGGGGGATTGGAATGCGGTTTTAGGGCAAATTTTGCAAGAAACGGTTACCGGAAAATATGTATGTGGTACTAAGAATGAGGATCGAGAAACACTGAGTTCTACAACAAATTTCAGCTAGTAATAGCGACCACTTTGTTAAATAACCACAAGAGAGATGGTATACTTTCAAAAGGCCGGGAGATACGGGAGGATTTCAGTTAGCTTACATCGTAGTCAGATTCCGAAAACGGATAATAGATCGAATGGCGCACCCAGGAGCAGACAGACTCAGATCACAGTTTAGTAGTGATGAAGAGTAGGCTCAATAACAGGTTAGGCAGGAACCATCAGTGCGCAAAGAAGCGGGATACGGAAGTACTAAGGAATGAACAAGAATGCTGTAAGTTCCCTGAGGCTATAGAGACTGAGATAAGGAACAGCTCAGCAGACGGTTCCGTTTTACAGGAATGGGCACATCTAAACAGGGCAGTCACAGAAATTAAAAGGAAAACCGTCGGTACAAAGAAGGTAACCGCGAAGAAACCATGGGTGACAGAAGAAATACTTCAGCTGATAGAAGAAACAAGGAAGTACACAAATGGTCAACGTGATTCGTGAATACAGAAATATAGGTAATTTAGAAATGAAATAAATAGGAAGTGCAAGGAAGGTTGGGTTGGGTTGGGTTCTTTGGGGAAGGAGACCAGACAGCGAGGTCATCGGTCTCATTGGATTAGGGAAGGACGGGGAAGGAAGTCGGCCGTGCCATTTCAAAGGAACCATCCCGGTATTTTCCTGGAGCGATTTAGGGAAATAACGGAAAACCTAAATCAGGATGGCCGGACGCGGGATTGAACCGTCGTCCTCCCGAATGCGAGTCCAGTGTCGAACCACTGCGCCACCTCGCTCGATGAAGTGCAAGGAAGCTAAGGCCAAATGGCTGCATAAAAAATTTGCAGGAAATGAAAAATCATATTGTAGGAAAGTCAAACCACCTTCTGTGAAACTGAAAATGCAGTAACATTAAGAGTTCAACGAGAATTCCACTGTTAAATGCAGAGGACATACGTGGATGGAGTAGACTGAGTACCTGTATGAGGTGCAGGACCTGTCTGATGACGTGATGGAAGAAGAAACAGGAGTCGATATAGAAGAGATAGGGGATCCATCATCAGAATTTAAAAGAGCTGTGGAAGACACAAAAAGTTAGACTGGAGGGATAGATTATATTCCATCAAAATTTCTAAAATGATTGGGACAAGAGGCAACGAAACCACTTTTCCTGTTGGTGTGTAGAATTTATGAGTCTGGCGATATACCATCTGGCGTTCGGAAAAACATCATCAACACAGTTTCTAAGATTGCAAGAGCCGAAAGGTGCGAGAATTATAGCACAATCAGCTTAACAGTTCATGCACCCAAGTTGCTGACAAGAATGATATACAGAAGAACGGAAGACCAAGTACGAAATACTTGGTACAGAAAGTGTGTAAGATAGGGATGTAGTTGAGCCGTGGCGAGCTGGCGCCAGTGTTACTTTGTTCATGCGTCGTTGAGATCGATTGTGGTTGATTTAAGCTATCTTTGCTTTGCACGTGTCTTATCTTCCGGGTTGGCGGGCGAAGCGAGTTTGTTGTTAGCCTTCGACGGGTAACCGCCTAGATCTCGTGACATTCGCGGGGAGACGAGTGTCAACGGCTGTCGGACGAGCGTGCTGTCTGTTATATGTTGTGGTGTGAAGTTGGTCGAGCATTTTGGTGACATGGACAGCTTGGAGATAAAAGTTCTGTGACTTCGCTGGGTACAAAATTTGAAGTGAAGCGGTGAAGCTGTGGAACCCGCTCCTACGTATTGTGTACGTGATATGAGAAAGTGGTCGTAATTGTATTTTGTTGACCGACGCACTCAGAGATATTTAAATTTTATTATTATGGTGAAACTTTCGTAGTCGAACTTTAAGATGATGTGGAAAAGTTCAGTTGGCCTAGTTAAATGGTGGCCGTTATTTGAAAGCTTTCTGACAAATTTTACTAGTGCTCTGTGTTTCTTGTAACCAAATGGTGTTACGTTGGTGTTTTCAAAGCTTCTATTAACACAGTTGGCCATCTTTAAAATGCTTAAGGTCAAAGTTGGGATTGTATCAGTAGTGTAACGTGTTCCTTTGCACCCTTACCCATACATCGAATCAAAGGTTATGCGAGTGTTTCTATGTTTCAGAGTTATTTGAATGTCTTTCTGATTCGCGCAAAAACCTTTGATTGTGCCAGCGCCTTGGCAGGGAGTGAAATGTCATCCGAGGTCTAGGTCTGACAGTGTTTAAGAACCTGGCCGCTGGCCGTGCAGTTCTAGGCGCTTCAGTCTGGAAGCGCGTGACCGCTACGGTCGCAGGTTCGAATCCTGCCTCGGGCATGGATGTGTGCGATGTCCTTAGGTTAGTTAGATTTAAGTAGTTCTAAGTTCTAGGGGATTGATGACCAAAGAAGTTAAGTCCCATAGTACTCAGAGCCATTTGAACCATTTTTGAACCTGGCCGCTACCGGAAGTTGTTCACATACCGCCTTCCAAAGTTTAGTATTTATCTTTCTTCCGCCAAGGCGGGTTAAGCTGGTAGATATATAAATATAAGTTGAATGTAACCTGTTCTTATACGAATCTGTTTCCTTAAATATTAGCGACTGGCAACCGGCTAAACTTTAAATTGCATAGCATTTGCTGAAGTCCTTGCGCAGTTCTTTCTAGTAGTCTTCTATTAACACGTCTAGGCACGTGAACATTCATTTTTAAAGATCAGTGTTTCTGCTGTAGTTTTTTTTATGTAAGTGCTTATGTAACGGATTGAAATAGTAAGTTAAAGGGTATTTTAGTGAAAAATGTTTTAAATGTAGCCATCTTAATGTAATAACTAGTTTTAAGGAGTTTTATGAAGTGGCTGTGTGAAGTAATTGATAATTGCTATGTTTAATATTTCTGTAAATGCCTGGCGCATTAAGTTTTTTATAACTTTCTCTTAAGGAACTGTTTATTTGAGTACTGAGTACGTTGTCAAATTCCTTAAAAGGCGTAATGTCAATAAACTGTCTTATTTATAAACTGTGACTACCAACCATGATTCCATCCAGCTTCCTCTTTTATGGTATCTACGATTTGGTAGGTAAGTGTGGTACGAACAGGGAACCACGTACCAGTAGTCTTTCGCCACTACTGTTCAATACATACATCGCAGAAGCAATGACTGAAATAAAAAATTCGAATACAATTAAAATTCGAGGTGTAAAGATATCAGTGATAAGATTCGTTGTGACATTGCCTTCTCAGTGAAAGTGAAGAAGAATTACAGGATTTACTGAAGGGAATGAACAGTCTAATGAGTGTAGAATATCGATTGAGAGTAAATAGAAAAAAGACTGAAGTAATGATGTTGTTGTTGTTGTCTTCAGTCCTGAGACTGGTTTGATGCAGCTCTCCATGATAAGTAGCAGAAATGAGAACAGGGAGAAAGCTTACATTAGGATTGGTGATTAAAAAGTAGATGAAATTGAGGAATTCTGCTACCTAGGAAGCAATGTACCCTATGATTCCCAACTGGCCAAGAAGAAACTATCTCCAGTATTTTATCACATGAAAACGGTATGTATCCGAATCACATACTTTCAATGCGATTTTGAAATTTTGGAATATATACTGTATTCGAATTTTGGACCCGCCAGGTTAGCCGATAGCGGTAAGGCACTGCATCCTGGATTCGGGTAGGCTCGCCGGCCCCGGATCGGATCTGCCCGGCGGATTAACGACGAGGGCCGGTCCGGTGTGGCGGCCAGCCTGGATGTGGTGACTACCGGGATGGTCCCCACGTCCCGCCTCAGCTACACAACTCGCAGACATTTGAAACACGTTCGCACCATTTCGTAATTTACCCTAGATACAGACAGTTGGGGTGCACTGATTTCGGCCGGCCGAAGTGGCCGTGCGGTTAAAGGCACTGCAGTCTGGAACCGCAAGACCGCAACGGTCGCAGGTTCGAATCCTGCCTCGGGCATGGATGTTTGTGATGTCCTTAGGTTAGTTAGGTTTAACTAGTTCTAAGTTCTAGGGGACTAATGACCTCAGCAGTTGAGTCCCATAGTGCTCAGAGCCATTTGAACCATTTGCACTGATTTCATCCTGGGGGCAACGGGTTGGCGGCAGGAGGGGCATCCGGCCACCCCTTCGCGTTAACCTTGCCAAATCCGATTGTAACAGTGCCAACCCTGGGCACCACTATGGGACAAAGCCTCAAGCAAAAGAAGACACTGTGTTCGATGTTTATTACCTCTGAGGAAGAAATCTTTCGATGCATAGCCAGGATTGGTTCAGAAAACATCGTTCTTGTAAAACATAACAGGCTCTTCATTCACACGAAGCAAAGAACGCTGTCCATAGGAGATATCGAACACTTTCCACATTTCTAGGTTTCCAGAAGGCGTTCCTCAAGAGTGACTTCAGATTGTATGCCTGTGAAATATCGTCACAATTGTGCCCTACTGGATTCGTGGTTTCCGTCCAGAAATGACCTTGTCAGTAATTGGTGTGGGAATGTCATTTAGAAAAGTAGAAGTGATATCTTGTGTTACCCATTTAAGTGTTATAGGCCCTCTGCTGTTCCTAATCTTTACAAACGATAAAGGAGGCAATCTGTGCAGCTGGTTTGATTGTTTGGAGATGATGCTGTCATTTTCCGTATAGTAAAGACATCAGAAGGTCAAAAACCACTTCCATACTTCGGTATGGTGCCAAAGTTGCAATTGACTCTAAATAATGACAAATCTCAGATAAAATGAGTGCTAAAAGTAAACCGTTAAATTTCGGTCGCACGATAAATCACACTGACCTAGAGGCTCCCATTTCATCTAAACGCATAGAGATTACGAAGTGAAATTGGCAGATCTACTAAATAGCTTGCCTACTCTACGCTTGCCCGTCCTCTTAGGGACTATTGTTGAGGTGCATGTGATCCTTACCAGGTAGGACTGACAGAGGAAATCATAACGTTCAAAAAAGGGCAGTTCGTTGAGTATTATCACGGTACAGGAGAGAGATTGTCACAGCTATGGTGCACTATTTGGGATGGCTGTCATTAAAACAGATCTTTTTACGAAAGTCAATCACCAACGTTTCCTCCGAATGCGAAAATATTTGTTTGACACCCAGCTATATAGGAAGAAATGATTATTGTGATAAAATAATAGAAATCGGAGCTCGTACGGAAAGGTTTAAGTGTTCGACTTTCCCTGTTCTAAAGTGGGACGTTAGAGAAATAACCTAAAGGTTAGATGAACACACTGCTGGGCACTTGTAACTTGCAGAGAAGAAATGTAGAAGCAGGAATCGAGGCGGATAGTTTCGAGTTTGTGTACTGTTGCGGTTTCTATTATCAAGTACCAATCCACGTTCCAAACGTTATCATTCCGTCACTACATGACAGAAATTTGATATACTGGGGAAGTACGTACAAAGGTTCAAATAGCTCTAAGCACTATGGGACTTAACATCTGAGGTCATCAGTCCCCTAAACTTAGAACTACTTAAACGTAACTAACCTAAGAACATCACACACATCCATGCCTGAGGCAGGATTCCAACCTGCGACCGTAGCACCAGCGCGGTTCCGGACTGAAGCGCCTATAACCTCTCGGTCACAGCGGTCGGCGAAGTACGTACTTAAAGCGGAAGAGGTGATGGTAATTTCCAATGTAGGAAAGAATTACGTGCTCATGCCAGCAGATAAACATCGTCACTGTCGGAGAGGGCGGGAAAGGTATGGCCGATCCATTTGATTCAGATCGACACAGAGGCAAGCAAGGTGCAATTATTCCCAAAGTCTACCCATTCACATCCTGACAACGCAACCTTGTTTCCAGATTGCAGAGGCGCACGGGATTTATTCCATGTACGAAACTGAAGTAGTTGTTGTGGGCTGCTACGAGAAGATCGACCTAGGAGCGCAATACGATTGGTGCTGCAGGGCAATGATTCAAAAACTAACGGCACTAAATGTGCCGTCTCAGGATCAAATTTTCATTTCCAAGCTATCATAACCGGAACTTGGTTCAAATGGCTCTGAGAACTATGGGACTTAACTTCTGAGGTCATCAGTCCCCTAGAACTTAGAACTACTTAAACCTAACTAACCTAAGACATCACTAACATCCATGCCCGAGGCAGGTTTATACCTGCGACCGTAGCGGTCGCACGGTTCCAGACTGTAGCGCCTAGAACCTCTCGGCCACACCGTCCGGCCATTACCGGAACTGCTAATGTGGCTTGTTGTACTAATCAGATGGACACTGAAAGAGGTCCCGGCTCAGAACGTAGCCTACATCGACAACTCCTTGGAATCTGGCCTTCACTCACTGGAAGAGTTAGCAGAAGCTCATAAATGACGCATTAGTGCAGAGCAGATGCTCCGACATAGGCAGCCAATTCCGTAACGGTCGATGTCGCAGTCGTAATGACGAGTGTACAGTTGTGGTCTTAACCCTACGCTGTGCAGCTTCTATCTATTTCAGGTGGAAAACCGCCCACCCACTTGAGCACCCAGTGCACCAGTTGCCTGGGTCACCTCAGAAAGTAATAATTACGTAAGAAGCCAATGAACATTATGGTTCACGCTGGGTTGGTATAAGGTGTTGTACATATACGTCATTCTATTTACGTATGTTAATATATTTTCCAGAAACGTAGATGGTCTGCGAAGGGACGAGGCGTTTTACACCATAGCTTAGCCTCTCCTAGCACGAGAACAGTTTGATTCACTTACTGTTAGCGGGAGACGTCATAGCAGGGTAACAAACTAAAGCGCAAGGCACGGTTACATGTTTCTGTGTAAGGCGCCGTAGGTAATAATGCGGACACCACAGAAACCACTCCTGCTCAACCGAGACGGCACAGCCAGAGCTGTGAAACTGCTGGCACAGTGGAAGTGCTGAGGCAGTGATGTCGAGCGGTCACGCCTCGTGACTCTGTTCAGTTGTGACTTAGAGATGGGATGTTCCACAGTTGCAGAAACAATATTGGACCAGGCTCTGCATATACAAAGTGAATCACCTAAGGCTTGCACCTCAAATGTTGTTGTAATGGAAACTGATGTTGATGTGTGGTTTTCACTGAATGGATTGGTAGTCAGTGGCACGTACTTTTAGTCAATCAACAGATTGTAATAATTCTTAGAAAGTGTGTATTTTTGTGGGAACACTAGAAATCGACCAATGCCTATTGACATCAACAAACTACAAGTTGAGTAAATTAGAATGTCAGTGGTGTTTGTTGCAGGATTATAGTAGTAGATTTCGCATTTTGGTAAGTTCCCACACTGACGCTTGTACAATACCTGTGGTAGCACACGCTAAGAGACAATACAAGTGCATTCACTAGTTATGTCGATTCTGACCAGTAGCGAGACAACTGACCATCACAGGTTGTGTCTGGAACGACTACCGGCAGCGATAATACACACTTCCACTCTGGTACGCGAAGACTGCTGTATCCGTGCTAACATTTCATTGGAGATGTCAGAACAGACTGCAGTAACACATCGTTGGATATCATCGGGTGTATTTGGTATGTCTTTGTAGACGGTCTTTCAGCTTCCCCGCCGGCCGCGGTGGCCGAGCGGTTCTAGGCGCTTCAGTCCGGAACCGCGCGACCGCTACGGTCGCAGGGTCGAATCTTGCGTCGGGCATGGATGTGTGTGATGTCCTTAGGTTAGTTAGGTTTAAGTAGTTCTAAGTTCTAGGGGACTGATGACCTCAGCAGTTGAGTCCCATAGTGCTCAGAGCCATTTGAACCAAATCAGCTTCCCCACAGAAAAATATATAAAAGCGTCAAATCCGGCGAACGGGATGGGCGAAGGCAAAAATCCTCTGCGTCCAATCTAACGATCTGGAAACAATTCGTGAAGACATGCTGTAGTACTTCGTGCACTATGAGCTGTACAGCTCACCACAGGTTCCTTCTTGCCATTTGAACCAAATCAGCTTCCCCACAGAAAAATATATAAAAGCGTCAAATCCGGCGAACGGGATGGGCGAAGGCAAAAATCCTCTGCGTCCAATCTAACGATCTGGAAACAATTCGTGAAGACATGCTGTAGTACTTCGTGCACTATGAGCTGTACAGCTCACCACAGGTTCCTTCTTGCCCCTTGATGGTATGATAGGAGACTGCGATACTCGTGCGTTCAGTGCTCCTTCTATGGAAAACTGGTTTAGGAGCTGATGGTCGACTACCCAACACCACACGTTCACACTCCATGACGTAATGAACGGAGATTCTTAACAGACTACCAGTGCATTTTTCTGTGGTTTGTCTAGCTGTGATTTGTAAATGTGGATTCATCACTAAACAAGATACTTGATACGTCTGGAGTATCCTGTCTTACTGCCCATGTACCATTAATAAATGCTTACGTTTAGAAGAAGAAACATAAACACCAGCAAAGTAAATCAATAAAGAAGTAAAGACAGAAAATATAAACATTAGTTTTAATAGTTTAAAAAAAACGCCGGAAGTTAGCACGATTTTCATTATCGTTTCCATGCAGCTCTTGATGGAGAGAGATGTGACAGGGATGGAATCGATGTCGATGGAGAATGCATAAGATACTTGCCTGACTCGTGCCATTTCCTCCGACGACTGCGTGGGAGCTAACGTGCGGATCAATTGCAACGGCAGCAAGAACATTAGTTTCCCTTCTTCTGTTATCACTTGTTTCCGTTATGTTCTCTAGGTGTTACACTACCACTTGCATATAACTGGTTGGTGAAGAATTGCCGAGATGGTTGATATCTGTTTGTATTTCTTGCTACATACGCCATACAAGAATGAAATACATTCTTAGTACATTCTGTATACGCCATGAGAATGCCAGATTCTTCTGCATTGGTAAATCCCATCGTCCACTCACGACCTACTGCTTGAACTGTAACACACTGACTGGCAGGTCGCAGTGTACTTAAGGAACACACAAGCACATTGTAAGCAATTTTAACTACATCGAATCTGGTAACTAAGCAGCTTGTATGGAACACACTAGCATCAGTGTGTAAATTTCAAAATACGATATCTAGTGAACTACTCGCACTAGAAGATTGAAACAAACACTACTGACATTCTTTTTTAGCCTACTTTTAGTTTTTCAATGTCAATAGGCATTGCTCCATTTAGAAAGGTGAATATTTGGACAAAAATACACTTTATAAGTATTATTACAATATGTTTAGTACCTAGCAATACAGGCCGCTGACTGCCAATCCATTCTGTGAAAACCGCTTATCAATAGATCTATCCATTTTCGCAATATCTGTGGTGCATATTTTAGGTGATTCACCCTGTATGCTGCCCATTTGAGACGGACACTATCAGTCAGCACCACCAACAAAAACAAAATAAGAACTAATATTGGTGTCTGAAAAGAAGAAAGATGAATAACAATCACTACATAACAACACATCTGGACCAGCTTGGATGGCATATGGTAAGCGATACCATTATAGAGATGCGTGGAGTGTGCTATCCACGACTTACCTGCACATTAGATCCGCAGCCAGCCTCCCCAGTTTCTAGGCTTCTAACTTACCTGACTGTACCTGCAGTGCAACCACTCATGCGTTGTTCACCACCCTGTGAATTCTGCTCCTCTGCAAAATCAAAAGGCTAATGCGGTGAAGCGAATGTTTGCCATTGCTAAAGAAAGTACCAAATATCGCCAAACTGATGTATATCCTTGAGGTTCCTTGGCCTTCATAAAACCTTCTTACAACGTTTTTAAAATTCCTCTGTGCGACTTAGAATCCGCTACGACGGCGACCTTTCGGTTTTGCCTGCCCGCCCCTCCCCCCCTACCCCTGTGGGGCGCTTACACCACTCGTGCAGCCTCCAATCAAATTAAAAGGCTAATCCCAATTGCTCTCTCACACGCTTAAAGCGCTTTTCGGCACGCGTTGCATCCCAACACAACGACAGTTTCTTTCCCAAAGGAACGACACGGAACTACACCATACTACCGCACAAGTGTCCCACAATTCGAATCAGTAGTGGTAGTAACCAACAATTTACCGTCGATTGTTGCTTGATCACAAATGAGAAGTACAGCAGCATGAGCAAGTGCCGGACTTGCATGTCCGGCGGCATCCGTGTTGTTGCACAGAATAAGCTTTGCTAAGTGAATTACGTTCGTCTACGCCCCTGTCATCGTCCCGGACCAAAGCAAACATTTCATTCACTAGTATAAATTTGCGTAACCCACCCTCAAGTGACTGCAAACACACTGGCTCAGTTTGACCAAAATGCAAAGCTTAATTACAAGATTTGGGCAAGAGACGCTGACACACATCCGTCCCGTTACCCGTCAGAACTATGAGTGCCTAAGAATGGCGTTCCTGCCATCCTTCTCTCTCTTCGTTCCACTATAACTTCAGCTGCATACTTTTATAAAGTCGAACATGCTCAACTTATCCTTATTGACTATCTATCACTCAAATTACGGAATTATGCTATCTAATTTTTGCTATGCGTCCTCTTTTATCTGAATTCTTTGTTACAAGAACTATTTTTTCTTTGCTGACGGTGCTGATAGGACCAGTCCACTTTTTTCCAATGTTTTTGCTTCTACCGTGGCTGTGTTCCTTCCTCTGCCTCCTGGCTCGTGCAAGTCTCTGTGACTCCGCGCCAGAACCCTACTTGGTTCACTCCGGAAGCATTCGGCACTGCCAGCCCGCGATCCGCGCGGGCTTGCCTCACGCTCGATATCAAACTGAATTCTTCTTCCCCTCTCTTAATTAAACTCGCTATAACTTCTGTTTCGCTGCTCATACAGCAACCGCATTTTCTTCTACCATGATCGATTGCTTTATTTACAGAAACATGGGCATTCGGGCTCACCAGATCGCCACGTTTCATACTGCAGGCCACCTACCTCGGGGGTCCGTAGTTCGTGTCTGGGCCACTTAACATCCAGACAGCTTGTGCTGTCTCAGTCTGTAGATTCCAGTGTGTCCCGCACTGAGCTGGGTATTTGTACCAGTCGGCGCGGAGGCCTGCTCTGACCGCCGCGTGCCACTCTGCTTCAGTGCCTGCGTCAGTGACAAACCGACGTAGCAGTGACCACGCTGCCTTGTAAGGTCGCCACCTGCTGGCACGTGACGAGGGGCTGCTTACTGATCCGAGCATGCTTCACCGGCCGAGTCTGGCCTGCTCTGGTGTGTTGACCGCTGTCTACCACCGCCACATCCCACGCATTTCAGCATGGAACGAAAGAGCGATACCTGATTTATGAAGGGACGTCGTGCTTCCACTTGCAACCTACCCACCTTACCACTCCAGCAGTGTCCAGTGAGGTGAACAGAGTGTTTTCTTGACCACCAGCAGCCCTGCTCCAGCAATCAGTGTAGAGGTCATTTATTTCTTTCTTACTCCCGCTTCAGTTAATAGTTGCCTAACAATCCTTTTGAAACCCTCAACAGCATATGGGTCTTTCAACTTAACCAAGTTTCATATCCATTTTCTAGATTCTTCCTATTTGTTCGTACACAAATTATGGTCAGCCCCATCTGCATCCGAAATGATTTCCAGTTTAAAATCTTGTGTCTCAGTCTCTGTCTTACCATAACACAATCTTTCTGTGCCTTCAGGTCTCTTCCACGTAAGCTATCTTATTTAACGATTTTGAACCAAAAATTAGCTATGATTAAATTACGCTCTGTACAAAATTCTACTAAGTAGCTTCCTCTTTCATTCCTTTGTCCCCACTCCATGTTTTCCCACTGTTTCCTTGCCTTCCTTTTCCTACTACCTAATTCCAGTCTTCCATCATATTTAATTTTTCATCTCTCTTAGCTTCTTTTATCTCATCATACGTTCTTTCAATCATCAATAAAGGCACAGCTACACACCATTCAAACTCGCGCTATTGTGATGGGTGCTAGCTTCGTGTCTATCTTGGGTACAATAAGGCGTTCACGATACTTTCATTTCCGTTTTCAAATGGTTCTAATGGCTATAAGCACGATGGGACTTAACATCTCAGGTCTTAATCCTCTAGACTTAGAACTACTTAAACCTAAGTAACCTAAGGACATCACACACATCCATGCCCGAAGCAGGATTCGAACCTGAAACCGTATCAGCAGCGCGGTTTCGGATCGAAGCGCCTAGAACCGCTCGGCCACAGCGGCCCGATATTTCTGTTTTCTTATTCACTATTAGAGCTACTGCTGCGTAACACCTACTTGTTTTTGCATCACCGATTCCCGCTGTATCTAATTTCATCCTACTCATTTTCCTTTTTTAAATTTTCCTACTTATTTGCCCGATTAAGGGATCCAACATTTCATGCTCCGACTCGTGAAATGCCAGTTTCCGTTTTCTGAATACGAAATCTTCATGAGTAGTCCTCGCACGCAAATCCGAATGTCGAATGAGAGACTATTTCACCTCCGAATTTTCTACCCAAGAGGATGCCATCTGATGTAACTATAAAATACATCTGCGTCTCCTCACGAAAAATAATTGGTGTAGGATCCCCTTGCCTTCTGCCACTCGCAGTAGCAACACAGCAAAGCGATCCGGGCTGATGTCATAAGGCGAGGTCAGTTATCCCTGGAAATACTGAAACTGCTGCTGTACACTTCCTTAAAATCAGACTAATTGTTCATAGTGAAACACTAACATACGTGCGTTATCAACGGATTTTTACTGGGATTTCAGTTTCTTTTTAACAGCTACACTATTGGCTTCACTATTTCATCACACAATGCTCTCCATTCCTGCTCCATCAACCAGTGTAGAGGTCATTCTATTTTTTTTCTTACCCCCGCTTCAGTTAATAGTTACCTAATAATCCTTTTGAAACTCTCAACAACATTTCTTCCTTACTCCTGTATCATTAACTGTTGCTTAATAATCGCTCTGAAACTCTCAACAACCTCTGGTTCTTTTATCTCATCTCTGTTTCATCTCCCCCATTTCACACCTTTCTCCAATTTCTTCTGTTTTCATCGGCAGCTCATAACCAATAAAATATGGTCAGAATCCACATCTGTTCCTGAAAATAATTTGTAGTTTAAAATCTGGTTTCTGAATCCCCGTTTTACCATTATTTAATCATCGTAATAACTGAAGTGGCTCTCTATTGCGCACTTACTGTAAAGGAACCACAAACCCATATTTCACCACGCTTTGTGCATTAGTGAAGTATCCATTGTGACTTAACGTTAAAGTTTAACAGTGCAAAGACTGTTCTACCCATTCTATAGTCGTGATGTCAAGTGTCTTCTTTACTGTCTTATCAAACAGACTTTTCACACATTTTATTTCTAAACATTATAGCTGCGACTAGTACACATGTCATTAGCAAACTATTGTTGTACTGCTACCGTCGGCGGCTCCCACGAGCTGTTTGAACTACAATGCATTAAATTAACCTTTCTTAACTGGGATTCACAGTAATGTAAAATTTTATGAAGGACATCATGTTTGCGCCAGTGACTGTTAAACTTTTTATTTCCACTATTGCAATTTCGGACTTAGGTCATTATCAAGTGCAGATGTGTATAAAGTTGACATGGCTTAAAGGCAAAACATTTGTACTTGATAATGGCCTAAGGCCGAAATTTCAATAGTGGAAATAAAACGTTTGACAGTCGCTGGCGTAAAGATTATGTCTTCCAATGTGTTCATTTTCCGTTTTCTGAATTTTCCCTTGCCTCTGATAGTCGGTTCACGTTTTTTACGTAACTTCGGTTTTCCGCAAACTAGCTGATTACATTATTTTGTATCGCAGATGACTTTTGACATACAGATACAGCCAGCAGGGCACTTCTCGGGACTAGATTACTGAGATTGCCTCACCATATCCTCCACATTATAGTCGGGTATAAGAATTCTACGCTCAGGAGAAATAACACACGTTCCGATAACTTCTTCCATAATTTTTCACGTAAAATATGCTCAGGATACGTCGGATGTACCCTGTACACCGGAAACGACCACAAGAGTCGCAAAAAAGAGTGAAATGCACAATACCAGCAGATGATCAATGAGACAAATCAACTAGTTCAAAAGACCAGACAGGTAATACAAATCGTGATAGTCATAGTGTATTACTATCTAACATGCAAGTCGTAACTTACTTTTCTCCTGGAAAGCATTACCCTCACTTCATATGACATGCAGACAGTTGACCGAAATCGGTTATAGAGAATAGGGTTCACTAATATTTGTAGCGTATGATAGAAAGCCCCTATCCTCCAAGAATTGGAATTATCGACACGAGGTAGATTTCGTGCCTCAATGATATGGATAACCGTACCGTATCCGTATCGTGGATACAACCATAACGAATGAGTAGCAGGCATAACGGAGAGGTATAACGGAGAGGCTAAATAAGGGAGGTGCACTCAGTCCTTTTGAGGAAAACTGAGGAGCTACTTGATTGAGAAGTAGCGACTCCGGTCTCGTAAACTGACATACGGCCGGGAGAGCGGTGTGCTGAGCCCATGTCCCTTCATATCCGCATCCAGTGACGCCTGTGGGCTGAGGATGACACGGCGGCCGGTAGGTAGTGTTGGGCCTTCGTGGTCTGATCGGGTGGAGTTTAGTTCTTAAACAAACATGGCGTCTATTAGCCCACACCGCCTTACTATATTGCTACTGCTAACGGCTGAAGACAAGGAGAAACTATAGAGGCTATTTTTCGCGAGAGCGTTCAGCTGTACCGACACCTGGGGACACAAATGTCTCAAATAGATTGTATAATGGTGAGAATGTGTGCGAAATTAGATTTTAAACATCAAATCGTTTCCAGGACCAGATGTGAACTCTGATCGTAATAATTGGTTAGGAACTGCAAATCAAAACTTAAGAAATTGGAGAGAGGTAAGAAACGAAGGAGATGAAACCTAGAAAGATTGAAAGAACGAAAGATTATTGTGCAAAAGGTATTTCATTAGAGAATATACATATTAAACTGAAAGCCCCAGACGAGATAATATCAAAATAATGTGTTTTTCAGGCTAAAGTCTAACGTCTCAAGCAACCATAAGCCATGTTTACGGATGTCCTACACGAAAGTTCTCTTTGCCATTGTACTGTATCAACGAAGACTGAGTCGTTAAGTTCAAAAAGTGGTTTCTAGCAGCAATTCAAAAGTAACACTTATTACGAAGTCACGTACTTACCGCCACAAGTACGTGGGACATCAGCTGAACTTATGTAAACAGTCTTATCACGCATCAGAAGAAAGTTCAGATGTGATTCGTCGTCAACCAACTTTGTGAACAACACCGTGTGGGTTTCAGAATGAGGTTTTCATTCTGCAGCCTCTGTAGCGGAGTGTGGGCTGATATAAAACTTCCTCACAGATGAAATCTGTGTGTTGGTCCGAGACTCGAACTCGGGACCTTTGCCTTTCGCGGGCAAGTGCTTTACCACTTTTTTTGGTAATATCATTTTGGTCGTTGTAGTTCGTTGCAATTGTTCGTGGCGGACCTCCCCTGACGCCCGTTGAAGTTCTTTATTGAGCCATTCTCTCAGTTTTTTTATTACAGAGGGCAGCTAACCCTCTGACCGAACACGCTGAGCTACCGTGCCGTCACCAACTGAGCTACCCAAGCACGACTCAAGCGCCGTCCTCACAGCTTTACTTCTGCCAGCACCTAGTCTCCTTCCTTCAAAACTTTACAGAAGCTCTCCTGCGAACCTTGCAGAACTAGCACTCCTGAAAGAAAGGATATTGCGGAGACTGGCTTGGACACAGCCTGGGGCATCTTTCCAGAATAAGAACGGGGCGTGAGTCGTGCTTGAGAAACTCAATTGGTTGAGCACCTGCCCGCGAAAAGCAAAGGCCCTGAGTTCGAGTCTCGGTCCAGCACACAGTTTTAATCTGCCAGGAAGTTTCAACGAGTGGGTTGCTTATGATTGAAGGAATATTCGTGTTACTTATCAGCGAACTTTTATTACTCATCACAACTTACCTTAATGTCTGTAACAAAGGAAATTTGTTGTACTATGCTAGATGAAAGTAAATGCATTATACTACTCCTTGTGTGATGAAAGGCAAAGACATCAACATCCAAATGGATATTTTTAAACCGTTTAAGGTTTTGTGAATGTAATATACAGTACGATCGTTCTCTGGATTTCGGTCGAATGGTACCTTTTCAACTTGATAAAACTTTGACAGAACACTTGTTCACTGTCTCAAGGCGATGATGCTGAGCAGTGGGGGAGCAACCCAGAAGAATCGCACTCACCTCGTTTTGAAACACTGAAAGCACCAGATTGAATGAAGATCTGTACAGAAATTTTGTTGAATGCAAAACACGTAGGACAGACCACGGTATTGCGCAGTAACTGGAGTGAGGTGTAGCCCTTCTCAAACGATATTTATTGCGGCATATTGATTTAGAGTAGTTCGTAACGAGTGGAAAAATCTAGAGAAATCTTACAGGGTTATCATCCGACTAACACAACCGTCTTCAAGAAACGTTTTTAGTCTTCGGACCAGGGATAGAGAACTTGACGAAAAGATGATTGACAATGGTTTTGTGACTTGCCTGTGATCACGACAAAATTTGTTCGGCGTGTTTGTTGAGAAATCCTGCATTCAAACATGTGTCAAGTTGCATATTCCAAAGAGAATATGTCTAGAAGCGTAAAGCGTGTTGAGGCTTTGGAATGACGATACTTCAGTGGAACGCAACAAACATCGTCACTCCCCGAGCAATAGACTGTCAAATATAAAACTTTCAGCTTTACTGAATAAGCTATATATGAGTAGAGCTGATTATTGGTACAAGAGAAAATCCAGTTCGAATGCACTAAGAAAGCAAAAACGACGAAGCTGCAAATATGGTTCCGATACGTAGGAGGCTAACAGCCATAAAACCATAAGAGACGGTACGCAATACTAATTTTATTTGCTAAAACCTTATCCAAGTTGACATTTTTTGTCAGCCGTATCGAAAATTAGCGAAAATGGCTACATTTTTATGTTTGAAAAAAAAAAAGAGTGAAAGCTCTAGGCAAAATTTTAAACAAGAACAAAGCCAGAGCGCATACTATTTCGCGGAAAACTGCAAACTGCGTGGGCATTCTGTATCTCCGCTGACGTTAGTAGAGCACGTCTCTCTGCCGTCACATAAAACAGACCTTTACTACGTGATTTAAAATTGAAATTTATGCAAAAAATTAATTTTTCGTTTTATAGGGAAGACATTTTCGTATTCGTGGCTGAGATAGCGATAGGTACGTCGTGGTAAAATCTCTGTACACTTTACTCACAAATTCAAATTGGTATATTTTGCTGTTATTTTTTCTGTTTATGCGGCCTATAAGAACTTCAAATAATGGAGGGGGCTGACTAAGCTTGGACCAGTGACATGGTCTGAGACGTTATTGAAAAAATCAAAGAAAGCTTAGGCAGTAGTTTAACAACTAAGCCGACGGGAAGCGTTGTTGCTGGATCGGCAGGTGTTCATTTAAGCGGAATGGGGGGGAGGAAATTAGTGTTTAACGTCCCGTCGACAACGAGGTCATTAGAGACGGAACGCAAGCTCGCGTGAGGGAAGGATGGGGAAGGAAATCGGCCGTGCCCTTTCAAAGGAACCATCCAAGCATTTGCCTCAAGCGATTTAGGGAAATCACGGAAAACCTAAATCAGGATGGCCGGAGACGGGATTGAACCGTCGTCCTCCCGAATGCGAGTCCAGTGTGCTAACCACTGCGCCACCTCGCTCGGTATTTAAGCGGAATGTTGCTATTAATAGAAATGAGAGCATACAGGTATCGTCACGTGTCAGTATGTTAATGTGGATCATCTATATTAATTACCAGAGAGTGTGGTGTATAGTAAGTGTATCGGGCTATCTAGCGAGGTGTCGCGTTGATTAAGGAACAAACAACAATTTTGTCTAGTGATGGCTCTGAGCACTATTGGACTTAATATCTGTGGTCACCAGTCCCCTATAACTTAGAACTACTTAAACCTAACTAACCTAATGACATCACACGCATCCATGCCCGAGGCAGGATTCGAACCTGCCACCGTAGCGGTCACGCGGTTCCAGACTGAAGCGATTAGAACCGCACGGCCACACCAGCCGGCTGTCTAGTGATGCCACCAGCTGAGTATTCATGCAATTTCGAAGAACGATTATTGGCGCTACGCTGTAATGGCCGTTACTTCTGTATTTTGTGTCGTGCTTATGTGCAGTTTGTGATAAACGAGTATATTCTGTCAAAAACTTCTGTACAAAATGCCCAGACAGTGTGTAAATTACCCTAATACATTTTGTTAATTATGTGGGGAATATATATTACAGTAAAGAGCCGAAGGCATAATCGTACTTTTGTTGTTAGAAGGCATACGAGTTGTATTTTGGCTGCAGAGTTGAGGATATTTATTGTGTCATTTGCGCAAGTGACTTAGGTAAGTTGCTCCAGGGTTCTCGAGCATCAGTGCCATTTATGGGACCGAAGATTTGGCGCTAACAGAAGGACCATGCCACTGATTGCTCTTTTTGCTTGACCTCACAAAATTAAACCATTCTCTTCAGCATCCAGACCTGCACTCAGCCATGCGGCCAGTTCCTCATGATTCTTTTGCACCTCTTTATCGACCAAGTAATTGAACCATTGATCAACATATAGAGATGCTATCCGACAGCATTGTGAAGGAAACAGCAGCAGCCAGCACAGAATATGTCGGTCGGGAATAATTGCCACCAGAGTCAACATCACCTCATCGCATTACGCAGGGAGACATCTGTATGGACTGCATAGGCAACATCTGAGCTCCTAGCTTTGCGATTGCAAGGATTGAATTTGCTCGCCCAGAATATTAAAGTGACTTTATGTAGGAGACGCCACAGTGAGGTTTAATTCTGTTTCTTTTAATCCAACGAGTTTGTGTACTGTAGTGATATCAAAGGTTTCATTCTAATTTCTTACTGTTCCTTGAATCAAGTGTAAAGGCAGTCCTCCTCCATAATGATAATAAATAACCCGCAGTTTTAATTGGATAACTCTTAGCAAGAAAGCCCGATGAAACTATTTCTCATTTACTGACACTCTGATATGTATAACTGTAAACTATGTGCATTTCAGACACTGATAGGATTATTGACTGGTACGCAACCAGGTTACACGAAGTACTGCCGCCTTCTGTGCGAGTGTGATAGAAACAACAAGAAAGAACGTGAAGTAGGTAAGCAGTCGTCAGAGCGAAACACCTACATTCAAGGTAAAATGAGTCATGAGCAGTCGGTAAATCCTGCATCTTAAAATGGGGTTAACCAAGATATTTTTAAAAGCACTGGACAGGTAACGGGCAGCTTTTACACACTTGAACACGAAGATTCCCAGTACCAGCGATGCAAAGACTGAAGAGGGAGTATTATTGAACGCCAAATACAAGATATATAGGGTGGTCCATTGATCGTGACCGGGCCAAATATCTCACGACATAAGCGTCAAACGAAAAAACTACAAAGAACGAAACTTGTCTAGCTTGAAGGGGAAACCAGATGGCGCTATGGTTGGCCCGCTCGATGGCGCTGCCATAAGTCAAACGGATATCAACAGCGTTATTTTTAAAAAAATAAGGAACCCCCATTGTTTATTACATATTCGTGTAGTACGTAAAGAAATATGAATGTTTTAGTTGGGCCACTTTTTCCGCTTTGTGATAGATGGCGCTGTAATAGTCACAAACGTATAAGTACGTGGTATCACGTAACATTTCGCCAGTGCGGACGGTATTTGCTTAGTGATACATTACCCGTGTTAAAATGGACCGTTTACCAATTGCGGAAAAGGTCGATATCGTGTTGATGTATGGCTGTTGTGATCAAAATGCCCAACGGGCGTGTGCTATGTATGCTGCTCGGCATCCTGGACGACATCATCCAAGTGTCGGGACGGTTCGCCGGATAGTTACGTTATTTAAGGAAACAGGAAGTGTTCAGCCACATGTGGAACGTCAACCACGACCTGCAACAAATGATGATGCCCAAGTAGGTGTTTAACATAGCTGCACTTTTCGAAAACTTCTAAAGTACAGGTGATATAATTTTCTTCCCAGAAATTCGCTGTTACATAAATTATCAGTTTATAGTGTAGCGTATGTTATCAGGCGCAAATCACAGTCTCAAAAATTCGTTGGAAGATTATGCCACCATCATACCGTTTTTCTTCCATGTAAGTTCCCTAACGATGAAGTAAGCATGCAGCTTCGGATACAGCCGCTGATACGAAGAAAATTCAAGCCAACTGCGTACATTTGTCTAGTTCCGGACACATTCTGAAAAATTTTCACAGAGCAAAGACTGGACGGAAATGGCTGCACAGTGAGCATCTTCAGTCAAAGAAACTCAAGCTTCGTAAACCACTAAGCTACAAATCACCATTAGTTGAAACTTCAAATTCTAAAATTTTGCGTTAAGTCTAGATATTTACGATATATTGGTGCATGGCTGTGAGGGTATTAAGCTGTAACTGTAAAACTGTAGCGCCAGTAAAGTAGTGTTTCAAGCACCAGTGTCATGTGTTTCAACTGAGTGTCATGGTGGGCTTTAGACTAAGAACGGAAATTCTCTTTCGTGTAAATTTTCGCTTAGTGAAGCGGTGGTGCAGTAAAGTGCTTTTTAGTTTTCAACCACTATACGACATTTTGAAGCGAGTGCTGGAAGAAGCTAACGTTTTAGGTAATTAGGCAGTTTTACTGGAAATGATTTGGCTATTCCTAGTACAGCCAGAAAAGTGACAAGTGTTGTGAAAAATAACCACAGGAAGAAAAGCAGGAAATTAATTTGCAGCGATCAGCTCACAGGAAGAAGAATTTGAGCATTGATTTATTAATAACCGATCTTCTGAAGAATATTGTTATAAGTGAATTCATGGGTGATTTATTTCAGGGAAGATATTATGTACTCCCAGTGTTTGTAGTTTGATATGTAAGACTGAAAACATACGAAACTGCCATTCTTTTTATAAATTATCTGATTATCTAGAATATAATATTGTAGCTGTGTTAGCTACATGACAAGTATCACATTACATTTTGAGCAAAGCTCTCTTACCACAGATGTAGGCATTGTTTTGACAAATATCAGTATGTTCATGTAAATACGAAGCTAACTCTAGAAGATAAGCAACTTCTATTTAATACAAATGAGAAAGCTGCAACTTTTCTCAAAGTGGAGGTTCTCCTGACAGCTTAACTCTTTTAACCTAGTACATATAGTCATAAGGGCTGCCCACAAATCGTCTCTTAATTCTGTTTTGTTGTATTCTCCTTCCATATCAATTTAGGGCCTCCTCCGGCATGTACAGAACATGTGTGAATGACAATTTTCAAGTTTAGACACACATGCCAAAGTGATTTTTATCTCGTTCTTCTGAAGAAATCTATCCATATTGTTGGATAGTGTACGCATATTGGAGGACTGTTAGAAATTTATATTGCAGTATTTGTAGTAGGAGTTCTAAAAGGTTATGTCCTTACTGACTCAACATGAGACTTCCCTTTTTGCCTTGTATCATGCTCCTATATATTATAGTTTGTATTTGTGTCTAAAAATCTTTCTAATACCATATATGTACAAGTTTCTTGTATATACATACAGGGAAGTGAAAGGATTGACTGCTTTTGAAAGAGGGTTTTGCAAGAATGTTTGCTGAACATGTTGCCTTACTCTTACAGTTCATTTCTGAGGGTGTCATATTGCTTTCAGATGGTGCCACCAGATTCCTCAGAGTTACAAAGGCGTGTCAGCTCATGTCAAACAAGAGGAAAGCGCCCAGCAGCTCATCAGACCTCAGCTTTGACTCAATTTCTATGGCAACAAGGCCTATAGTTACGTAAGGAGAAATTTCAATAAGCCTCTACCAGTCACAGACACTGAGAATCTGGTACGGTGTTGTCGATGGGAACCCAGAAGCAGTAGTTGCTTCCATAATAAAAGGTCAAGAATTCATGAAGAAATTGCTATGAGGAAACTGATTGAATTTCGCGAAAATAAGTTTGTTGATTATGATGCAGAACTGCACTATGACATCCTTCCTGTCCCATACGAAGCACTGATATATGTGGCAACTACTGTTAACAGTTCTTGGAAACATACAGTTGGTTACTTTGTAGTAAATGGACTAAGTGATCGTGAAAAGTCTACACATAATGTGAGGCTTTAAAGTTTACTTTTGATGCTGGCGTTGAGATGATATAAGTAACTTTTGATGGAATACAGTTATTGTAGGAAAATTAGGTGCTTGTTTTTCAGTGTCTAACATGAAATCTTTTTTTAAACACTCATTGTGTAATGCTAATGTATTTTTCTTGATCTATGTCACATGTTAAAGTTAGTATGTAATACCTGAGCTGGTAAGGGCACAATTTTTGATGACAATCGACATCTTATTAAATGAGATTATGTACTGAAATTGCGTGCCCTACAAAATATGGGGACACTTCATATTACCACTGAAGTAAGGTTGAAACATTGTACTGTCGTAAAATGAATGTCAGCTGCTGCACAGACATTGAGTAACAGTGTAGCGAATGCTCTAATTCCTTCACAAAGCTTTCCAGTTAGAAGACTTCAGAGACTATGAACCAATAGTTATGGATAGTGTTATTGATTGTTTCAATAGTAGGAAGCACTTCTGTCATTGCAAACAGCTGACCATATGCTATGATCATAGGATGAAGCTGAAAAAGGAATTGAACATGGGTGCAAATGGAACCCCCGTTTTGAATACAAACCGAAAGACTTCTTTTATTGATTATGTCGAGGCAGAATTTAAGGAGATTATATGATTCCCTGATAACAGTCCAACAGCAAAACTGGAATTCGTGCTGACATACAAGCGGTTACAAGACCACGTCGAGTCGTTTTTCAGTTCATTCAGGAAGTGTGGTGATAACAGGAAGCCTACTGTTCTCGGTTCAAAGCTGCTTACAAAACATTACTCATTCATCAGCCACTAAGAGGTTCAGAATTTGGAATTTGTTGCGACACTGAAGAGTGTGTCTTCAGCATCTTCAGTGAATGTATCTTTAGCATTGGGTTTAATACAGACAGGTCCATTTGTTTCATGTATAAATTTTGATTCTGAAATTCCAGATGTTGGAACAGTGTCTCATGCTGTTACAGCATACCTCTTAGCTGCTTTTTAAAAATTGTCAACGTTTATAACAAATGTTGTTGTGAACGTAGCTGAAATCTCAGTGGACACCCTAGGATAACAGGTGGGAGAAATATGCAGGCCGAGCGTACAGAAAGCCGTTTGTTGCTTCACAGTAGTTCGTAATCCTTTATGTAACAAGATGTAATTAGAACATCAATAACATACAAATCCATAGTAACTGAGATAGATTTCATGGCGACAAACCAGAAGGACCGAACTTACTGGGTAGCCCTGACAGAACAGGAAGTTCAAGGCAAGTTACATATGGCGGTTTAAATACCGCCTATTAGCAATTGTACTCCCTTCCCCTTGCGGTGAGAAATTGCCCCTAAAGGCGGAAGAATCAGCAAGAACAAGGACATGAGGACGCAGAATTCAATGGAAACCAATGCATTAAAGACACATACCGTGTATCCACAGAACATGTGATTGAAAAGGTGTCATGATGATCTTTGCATTGGCAAGAGATACTGGAATAGTCCCCCATTTGGATCTCCAGGAGGGGAGCGCCAAGGGGGCCGTGACTGAGAAAAAGATTAAATGATCAACGAAAGGATAAAGTTCTACGAATCTCGGAGTGGAATGTTAGAAGCTCGAATGTGGTAGGGAGCCTAGGAAAACTGAAAAGGGAAATGCAAAGACTCAATCTAGATGCGGTAGGGATCAGTGAAGTGAAATGGATGGACGGTGAGGATTTCTGGTCAGATGGGTACAGGTAATATCAACAGCAGCAGAAAATGGTATAATGTGGATGGGATTGGTTATGAATAGAAAGGTAGGGCAAAAGGTGTTTCAGCCATCAGGGCAGTGATAGGATAGTTCTTATCAGAATCGACAGCAAACCAACCCCGACAACAATAGTTCAGGAGTACATGCCGAAGTCGCAAGCTGAAGATGAAAGAGAGTGAAAGTATATGTGAACACTGCAAGTGCAATACAATACATAAACAGAGACGAAAATCTAACAATCATGGGGGGACTAGAGTGCAGTTATAGAGGAAGGAGTTAAGGTTACAGGAGAACACGGGCTTGGGACAAGGAGCGAGAGAAGAGAGACTAATTCAGATGGCAATAAAACTTGGTGCAACAACCGCACGTGGAGGAGGTATACTTGGGAAAGACCGGGTGATATGGGAAGATTTTAGTCAGATTACATCATAGTCAGACAGAAATTCCGAAATCAGATACTGGATTGTAACACGTACACAGGAGCAGATACAGACTCAGATCACAACATACTAGCGCTGAAGAGTAGGCTGAAGTTTAAGACACTGTTGTTTTTGTGGTCTTCAGTCCTGAGACTGGTTTGATGCAGCTCTCCATGCTACTCTATCCTGTGGAAGCTTCTTCATCTCCCAGTACTTACTGCAACCTACATCCTTCTGAATCTGCTTCGTGTGTTCATCTCTTGGTCTCACTCAACGATTTTTACCCTCCACGCTGCCCTCCAAAGTCAGGAAGAACTAATGCGCGACGACGCAAAGAATTGGGATAAGGAAGAACTATGGAATGACGAGATACGCCTGAAGTTCTCTAACACTATAAATACAGCAGTAAGGAATAGCTCAGTAGGCAGTACAGTGGAAGACCAATGGGCATCTCTAAAAAGGTAATCACAGAAGTTGGACAGAGAAACACAGGTACAAAGAAGGTAACTGCGAAGAAACCATCGGCAATGGATGAAGGAAGTAATTACAAAGACATTCAGGGAAATTCAGAAATACAGATAAACAAATCACTGGTTAATGAATTAACTAGGAAATGCAGAGAAGCTAAGAGCAAGTGGCTGCATTACAAATGTGAAGAAATGGAAAAAGAAACGATCGTCGAAAGGCTCAGCATACAGGAATGTCAAAATAGCTTTGGGTGAAATTAAAAGCAACGGTCGTAACATTAAGAGTGCAACTGGAATTCCACTGTTAACTGCATAGCAGACGGCGGATAGGTGGAAAGAGTACACTGAACACGTGTATGAAGGGGTAGATTTGATGTGACTGAAGAAAAAAGAAGAGTGAATTTAGTAGAGACGGAGAATCCAGTACTAGAATCAGAATTTAAGAGAGCTTTGAAGGACTTAGGATCGAATAAGGCAGAAGAGATAGACAACATTCCATCAGAATTTCCAAAAACATTTGGGGAAGTGGTAACAATACGACTATGCACGTTAGTGCGTGGAATGTATGAATCTGGTGACATACCATCTGACTTTCGGGAATATATCATCCACACAATTCAGAATAGTGCAACAGTTGACAAGTGCGAGAATTGTCGCACAATCAACAGCTCATGCACCCGACAAGAGTAATATACAGAATAGTACGAAAGAAAATTAAATTAGAATATGTTACATGACAATCATTTTGGCTTTAGGTAAGAAAAAGGAAACAGAGGGAACTATGACGTTGTGGCTGATAATGGAAGCAAGACAAAAGAAAATTCAAGACACGTTCATAGGATTTGTCGACCTGGAAAAAGCGGTCGATAATGTGAAATGGAAGATGTTCGGAATAGGAGTAAGGTATACGGAGGGATGAGTCAAGAGCCAAGAGGGAATAAGAGTGACGACCAAGAACGAAGAATTCGGATTAAAAAGGATGTGAGACAGGGATTTAGTCTTCCCAGCTCTACTGTTTGATCAATACATCGAATAAGTAGTGCTGGAAATAAAGGAAATTAATAAGATTCACTGATGACATTGCTATCCTGAGTGAAATAGAAAAAGAATTACCTAATATGCTGAATGGAATGAACAAGCCAATGAGTACAGAATATGGACAGAGGAAATCTAAGAAAAACGAAAGTAATGAGAAGTAGCCTCCCTCCATGAACCATGGACCTTGCCGTTGGTGGGGAGGCTTGCGTGCCTCAACGATACAGATAGCCGTACCGTAGGTGCAACCACAACGGAGGGGTACCTGTTGAGAGGCCAGACAAACGTGTGGTTCCTGAAGAGGGGCAGCAGCCTTTTCAGTAGTTGCAGGGGCAACAGTCTGGATGATTGACTGATCTGGCCTTGTAACACTAACCAAAACGGCCTTGCTGTTGTGGTACTGCGAACGGTTGAAAGCAAGAGGAAACTACAGCCGTAATTTTTCCCGAGGGCATGCAACTTTACTGTATGGTTAAACGATGATAGCGTCTTCTTGGGTAAAATATTCCGGGGGTAAAATAGTCCCCCATTCGGATCTCCGGGCGGGGACTACTCAAGAGGACGTCGTTATCAGGAGAGAGAAAACTGGCATTCTACGGATCGGAGCGTGGAATGTTAGATCCCTTAATCGGGCAGGTAGGTTAGAAAATTTAAAAAGGGAAATGGATAGGTTAATGTTAGATATAGTGGGAATTAGTGAAGTTCGGTGGCAGGAGGAACAAGACTTCTGGTCAGGTGAATACAGGGTTATAAATAAAAAATCAAATAGGGGTAATGAAGGAGTAGGTTTAATAATGAATCAAAAATAGGAGTGCGGGTAAGCTACTACAAAAAGCATAGTGAACGTATTATAGAGGCCAAGAAAGACACGAAGCCCATGCCTACTACAGTAGTTCAAATGGTTGAAATGGCTCTGAGCACTATGGGACGCAACTGCTGTGGTTATGTCCCCTAGAACTTAGAACTACTTAAACCTAACTAACCTAAGGACATCACACACATCCATGCCCGAGGCAGGATTCGAAACTGCGACCGTAGCAGTCGCACGGCTCCGGACTGCGCGCCTAGAACCGCGAGACCACCGGGGTCGGCTACTACAGTAGTACAAGATTATATCCGAACTAGCTCTGCAGATGACGAAGAAATTCAGGTACTGAAGGGAGACGAAGATTTAATAGTCATGGGTGACTGGAATTCGACAGTAGGTGAATATGGATTGGGGGGAAGAAATGAAAGAGGAAGCCGTCTGGTAGAGTTTTGCACAGACCATAACTTAGTCATAGCTAACACTTGGTTCAAGAATAATAAAAGAAGGTTGTATACATGGAAGAATCCTGGAGATACTAAAAGGTATCAGATTGATTATATAATGGTAAGACAGAGATTTAGGAACCAGGTTTTAAATTGTAGGACATTTCCAGGGGCAGATGTGGACTGTGACCACAATCTATTGGTTATGAACTGTAGATTAAAACTGAAGAAATTGCAAAAAGCTGGGAATTTAAGGAGATGGGACCTGGATAAACTGAATAAACCAGAGGTTGTACAGAGTTTCAGGGAGAGCATAAGGGAACAATTGACAGGAATGGGGGAAATAAATACAGTAGAAGAAGAATGGGTAGCTCTGAGGATTGAAGTAGTGAAGGCAGCAGACGATCAAGTAGGTAAAAAGACGAGGGCTAATAAAAATCCTTGGGTAACAAAAGAAATATTGAATTTAAATGATAAAAGGAGAAAATATAAAAATGCAGTAAATGAAGCAGGCAAAAAGGAATACAAACGTCTCAAAAATGACATCGACAGGAAGTGCAAAATTGGGTTGCAGGCATGGCTAGAGGACAAATGTAAGGATGTAGAGGCTTATCTCACTAGGGGTAAGATAGATACTGCCTACAGGAAAATTAAAGACACTTTTGGAGAAAAGAGAGCCACTTGCATGAATATCAAGAGCTCAGATGGAAACCCAGTTCTAAGCAAAGAAGGGAAAGCAGAAAGGTGGAAGGAGTATATAGAGGATCTATACAAGGGCGATGTACTTGAGGACAATATTATAGAAATGGAAGAGGAGGTAGATGAAGATGAAATGGGAGATACGATACTGCGTGAAGAGTGTGACAAAGCACTGAAAGAGCTGAGTCGATACAAGACCCCGGGAGTAGACAACATTCCATTAGAACTACTGACGGCCTTGGGAGAGCCAGTCCTGACAAAACTCTACCATCTGGTGAGCAAGATGTACGGGACAGGCGAAATATCCTCAGACTTCAAGAAGAATATAATAATTGCAATCCCAAAGAAAGCAGGCGTTGAAAGATGTGAAAATTACCGAATTATCAGTTTAATAAGTCACAGCTGCAAAATACTAACGCGAATTCTTTACAGACGAATGGAAAAACTGGTAGACGCCGACCTCGGGGAAGATCAGTTTGGAATCAATAGAAATTCTGGAACACGTGAGGCGATACTGACCTTACGACTTACCTTAGAAGAAAGGTCAAGGAAAGGCAAACCTACGTTTCTAGCGTTTGTAGACTTAGAGAATGCTTTTGACAATGTTGACTGGAATACTCTCTTTCAAATTCTAAAGGTGGCAGGGGTAAAATACAAGGAGCGAAAGGCTATTTACAATTTGTACAGAAAGCAGATGGTAGTTATAAGAGTCGAGGGGCATGAAAGGGTAGCAGGGGCTGGGAAGGGAGTGAGACAGGGTTGTAGCCTCTCCCCGATGTTATTCAGTCTGTATATTGAGCAAGCAGTAAAGGAAACAAAAGAAAAATTTGGAGTAGGTATTAAAATCCAGGGAGAAGATATAATAACTTTCAGGTTCGCCGATGAGATTGTAATTCTGTCAGAGACAGCAAAGGACTTGGAAGAGCAGTTGAAAGGAATGGACAGTGTCTTGAAAGGAGGATATAAGATGAACATCAACAAAAGCAAAACTAGGATAATGGAATGTAGTCGAATTAAGTGAGGTGGTGCTGAGGGAATTAGATTAGGAAATGAGACACTTAAAGTAGTAAAGGAGTTTTGCTATTTGGGGAGCAAAATAACTGATGATGGTCGAAGTAGAGAGGATATAAAATGTAGACTGACAATGGCAAGGAAAGCGTTTCTGAAGAAGAGAAATTTGTTAACATCGATTATAGTTTTAAGTGTCTGGATATCGTTTCTGAAAGTGTTTGTATGGAGTGTAGCCATGTATGGAACTGAAACATGGACAATAAATATTTTGGACAAGAAGAGAATAGAAACTTTCGAAATGTGGTGCTACAGAAGAATGCTGAAGATTAGATGGGTAGATCACGTAACTAATGAGGAGGTATTGAATAGAATTGGGGAGAAGAGGAGTTTGTGGCACAACTTGACGAGAAGACGGGACCGGTTGGTACGACATGTTCTGAGGCATCAAGGGATCACAAATTTAGCATTGGAGGGCGGCGTGGAGGGTAAAAATCGTAGAGGGAGACCAAGAGATGAATACACTAAGCAGATTCAGAAGGATGTAGGTTCCAGTAGGTACTGGGAGATGAAGAAACTTGCACAGGATAGGGTAGCATGGAGAGCTGCATCAAACCAGTCTCAGGACTGAAGACCACAACAACAACAACAAACCTGAACACAAGCGAATCGGACATTTAAAGTGTGGTGCTACAGGCGAATGTTGAAAATTAGGTGGATTGATAAGGTAAGGAATTAGCATGTTGTGCGCTGAATCAGAGATTAGGAATGTGGGGCAAACGGGGACAAAGGGCAAAAACTGTAGATGAAGGCAGATTGGAAGACATTCAGCAAATAATTGAGAACTTAGATTATTTGGGCTATTCTGAGCTGTAGAGGTAGACACAGAGGAATTAGTGGCGACCCGATTAACCAGTCAAGATTGATGACACCACACCGCTTGCAGCAAGGCATGGGTAAGCTGGCAAAGAAATGTAATGCTAGTGCTACTGCTAGTGCTAGTGAGCTATGGTAGAATTTCGCAGCAGTATATATACATCTATCGATGAGCGTATAATGATCATTGAATCACCAGGAACCATCGTACTACTCTTACACAATCAATATGATTTGAAAATTTCAAGATAGAAAATCACCATTTGGGAAAATGGATGACAGAAACTTTCAAGAAATGATTTATGGAGCTAACGTACAAAAACAGTATTATGTAATGGATATTAAATAATTTGCGGTCAGCTTTTGTTGTCTCCTTACAACATATTTGTTCAGCGCTGAGTTCGTTGTAATACTGAATTGCGTTGAAAATAAAGTTGTAACAAAAAAATAGTTATATTTTCGCAGAAGAAGCTGAATAGCACCATGGTGGAGTGGTTATGAACTAGACTGTTGCATGGACGGTCGTGAGTTCAAAACTCTCATGGACCGTACAATTTTAATTTCTATATTCGGTTCGAGTATCCACAAATGGCAAGAACCATTGTACTGGAATGTTCTGTAGCTGTATATACACTGTATGTGTTCTGGCCGGAGGCAGTCCGCCCCACGCTCTTGTATGTGCTAGTGCTGAATATACCTTCGTAAACTGAATTTAGTGTTCGTCACTCATCTAGTTACTCCTTCCTACATGGGACAATATAATTATTATTCTCGTCCCTTGTGATTCACGATGTGGTATCACTAGTTTACTTAATGATCGCCTTCAGCAAAGGAGAAATGATCACTTCAGTGTTTAGAATTCTGCTTCCTTTCTGGTCTGCTCCAGTAAGAGTTGAGCAAGAGTGACAGTTGGAATTTTGTAGTAGTTTCTCGAGTTGTAATTCACAGCTTTCAAAATACGAAGTAGTGACTTAGAATTTCTATGGCAGTCAATATTCTCTAGTAGCAAACTACTCAAACTAGAAAAGAACTTTCCATTAAAAATTAGCGGTTCTAGGCGCTTCAGTCCGGAACCGCGCGACCGGTACGATCGCAGGTTCGAATCCTGCCTCGGGCATGGATGTGTGTGATGCCCGTAGATTAGTTAGGTTTAAGTAGTTCTAAGTTCTAGGGGACTGATGACCTCAAATGTTAAGTCCCATAGTGCTCAGAGCCATTTGAACCATTTGCCGTTAAAAATGCTTTATACACTCCTGGAAATTGAAATAAGAACACCGTGAATTCATTGTCCCAGGAAGGGGAAACTTTATTGACACATTCCTGGGGTCAGATACATCACATGATCACACTGACAGAACCACAGGCACATAGACACAGGCAACAGAGCATGCACAATGTCGGCACTAGTACAGTGTATATCCACCTTTCGCAGCAATGCAGGCTGCTATTCTCCCATGGAGACGATCGTAGAGATGCTGGATGTAGTCCTGTGGAACGGCTTGCCATGCCATTTCCACCTGGCGCCTCAGTTGGACCAGCGTTCGTGCTGGACGTGCAGACCGCGTGAGACGACGCTTCATCCAGTCCCAAACATGCTCAATGGGGGACAGATCCGGAGATCTTGCTGGCCAGGGTAGTTGACTTACACCTTCTAGAGCACGTTGGGTGGCATGGGATACATGCGGACGTGCATTGTCCTGTTGGAACAGCAAGTTCCCTTGCCGGTCTAGGAATGGTAGAACGATGGGTTCGATGACGGTTTGGATGTACCGTGCACTATTCAGTGTCCCCTCGACGATCACCAGTGGTGTACGGCCAGTGTAGGAGATCGCTCCCCACACCATGATGCCGGATGTTGGCCCTGTGTGCCTCGGTCGTATGCAGTCCTGATTGTGGCGCTCACCTGCACGGCGCCAAACACGCATACGACCATCATTGGCACCAAGGCAGAAGCGACTCTCATCGCTGAAGACGACACGTCTCCATTCGTCCCTCCATTCACGCCTGTCGCGACACCACTGGAGGCGGGCTGCACGATGTTGGGGCGTGAGCGGAAGACGGCCTAACGGTGTGCGGGACCGTAGCCCAGCTTCATGGAGACGGTTGCGAATGGTCCTCGCCGATACCCCAGGAGCAACAGTGTCCCTAATTTGCTGGGAAGTGGCGGTGCGGTCCCCTACGGCACTGCGTAGGATCCTACGGTCTTGGCGTGCATCCGTGCGTCGCTGCGGTCCGGTCCCAGGTCGACGGGCACGTGCACCTTCCGCCGACCACTGGCGACAACATCGATGTACTGTGGAGAACTCACGCCCCAGGTGTTGAGCAATTCGGCGGTACATCCACCCGGCCTTCCGCATGCCCACTATACGCCCTCGCTCAAAGTCCGTCAACTGCACATACGGTTCACGTCCACGCTGTCGCGGCATGCTACCAGTGTTAAAGACTGCGATGGAGCTCCGTATGCCACGGCAAACTGGCTGACACTGACGGCGGCGGTGCACAAATGCTGCGCAGCTAGCGCCATTCGACGGCCAACACCGCGGTTTCTGGTGTGTCCGCTGTGCCGTGCGTGTGATCATTGCTTGTACAGCCCTCTCGCAGTGTCCGGAGCAAGTATGGGGGGTCTGACACACCGGTGTCAATGTGTTCTTTTTTCCATTTCCAGGAGTGTATTTCGCGTGTGAGAGGAACAACTGATACGTTAAATGCGATGAGGACGAGTGTGTTTGCATTACAGGTTTCTTTGTTTACAACGACTATGTTGTCATTAAGTCTAAGTATTATTTGGACAATTATAAGAAACGTTTTTCCCGACCAAGTCTCTTCTCATTGGCAATATTTACATTTTACACTGCGTAATGTAGAATACATTTCGTAATTGTTAATAATTGATAGTTGCTCCATTAATGGTGAAGCTCCATCTTGAAGGGATAAATTTGATCATGTTGCCATTAATAAAATTTTTCTAATAAAAGGTCAAACCTTTATTTGTAGAGCTTAAATCGTAATTGTTAAATCGTAATTGTTAAATCGTAATTGTTAAATCGTAATTGTTAATACCGCAATATTCACGGAGAATACGCGTATTTTGTTGACTTTATTACTATGAAAACAAAATCTAGCTGAACACCGTATGTGCTTCAGTAGTTCGCAAAGTTAATCGAAGAGTAACTACTGTAAAAGCGAATAGGCACGCTGTTGAAACAATAATTTATCACCAACACTGGTGTATTAACAAGCCACATTTAATGTAATGATGTTAGCAGGCTCGCTTCCCACGTCTGGGTTCCCGGGTTCGATTCCGAGCGGGGTCAGGGATTTCCTCTGTCTCGTGATGACTGGGTGTTGTGTGATGTCCTTAGGTTAGTTAGGTTTAAGTAGTTCTAAGTTCTAGGGGACTGATGACCATAGATGTTAAGTCCCATAGTGCTCAGAGCCATTTGAACCATTTTTGATGTTAGCAGGAAATCCATTGACAAATATCAGAAAAGAAATGCGGTGTTGCCTTGATCTCCCGCCAGTGTTCTGTCAACAGTCACGTGATTCCATGGTGTAACCACGCCTAGTTCGCTGCCGCTGTACTATTGGCCCTCACCATTAGTTGGCAGGGCAGGAACAACATGGTGGATGTCGGCTCCATTGGCTTCGGCTGAGCGAGCAGCAACGACGCGGCGGTCGACTGGTCGGTGTTGTGTGTGCGCAGCAGGACGGGCAGCAGTACAGGCCAGGCGTCCCTGGCCCGGACACAGTGTCTCATAGCGAGCCTAGGTTGTTACAAATTTCTTATTAAAACTTGTTCAAGCATGACCGGTGTCATACGGTTTTGCACACTGACATGGGTGTAGATTGTTTACGCAAAGGGATATTCGCTTCCGTTTAAGGGAACCCCACCTCACATCCAGCTAGTGTACAGTTTGAGATGGATTTAATTAAAGGTGTTGTTTTTGCTACATCCTGGGATGACGTACGTCATTTGTAAGCTATATCATATCTTCGAATTCTTTTAGGTAAACTTACCTTTTTTAAAAAAATAAAAGTGATCTACGTCACGTATAAGTTGTATTATATCTTTTGATTGTGTTTAAGTAAAACGTACACGACACGGTAAGCTATATTACACCTTTGTATCCAGTAACTAAATTCTTGTTTTCTTAAAGGTGCCATAGGTCACATTTATTTATATTATATATCTTAGTTCTGGATGAATAAATTCCTGGATTCTTAAAGGCGACATACGTCACGTTTAGCTATATTACATTTTTGATTCGGTCTAGACCGTCTTGTGTTTCTCCAAGATGACTTAGATCACGATTTGCAAAATTGTACGCTTTAATGCTGTTGGAGTAAATGCATGTTTTATTCAAGGTGACACACGTCGCGTCTGAACCAGTGCTGTATATGCTGATCTCTGATGGACTTGACTTGCAATGGTGCCGACCTGTTGTAATTTAGTGCTATCTCCACGGGCTAGTATGAGTAACGTCTTAAGAAAGAAAATTTTTATTGTTCAATAAAGATTGTTTATACAGTGTTGTTGCTGTTTATGGACCAGAGACCTACCAGTCCTCTCACCCATTGTTGTTGTTCTGGTCTTCAGTCTGAGACTGGTTTGATACAGCTCTCCATGCTACCCTATCCTGTGCAAGCTTCTTCATCTCCCAGTACCTACTGCAACCTACATCCTTCTGAATCTGCTTAGTGTATTCATCTCTAGGTCTCCCTCTACGATTTTTACCCTCCACGCTGCCCTCCAATACTAAACTGGTGATCCCTTGATGCCTCAGAACATGTCCTACCAATCGATCCCTTCTTCTAGTCAAGTTGTGCCACAAACTTCTCTTCTCCCCAATCCTATTCAATACTTCCTCATTAGTTATGTGATCTACTCATCTAATCTTCAGCATTCTTCTGTAGCACCACATTTCGAAAGCTTCTATTCTCTTCCTGTCCAAACTGTTTATCGTCCATGTTTCACTTCCATACATGGCTATTCTCTATACAAATACTTTCAGAAACGACTTCCTGACACTTAAATCTATACTCGATGTTAACAAATTTTTCTTCTTCAGAAATGCTTTCCTTGCCATTGCCAGTCTACATTTTATTTCCTCTCTACTTCGACCATCATCAGTTATTTTGCTCCCCAAATAACAAAACTCATTTACTACTTTAAGTGTCTCATTTCCTAATCTAATTCCCTCAGCATCACCCCATTAACCTGTGCTATACCAAGCACATCAGCATATTGTGGACTCAGTTTTCAGATACTGAGTTGAATCCCTGCATTTGTTGCAATGTCGATTTGCGTTTTGCTACATCCCAATTTTTCACTGTTCGGCTGATGGTCTTTAATGTGGTTCGATGATTCAATCTTTTAAACATAGCCGGCCGCGGTGGTCTCGCGGTTCTAGGCGCGCAGTCCGGAACCGTCCGACTGCTACGGTCGCAGGTTCGAATCCTGCCTCGGGCATGGATGTGTGTGATGTCCTTAGGTTGGTTAGGTTTAAGTAGTTCTAAGTTCTAGGGGACTGATGACCACAGCAGTTGAGTCCCATAGTGCTCAGAGCCATTTGAACCATTTTTTTAAACATACGCCTGCACTATTTTCGTGTGATCTCAGATCCTAAATATAAAATTCACACTTCCCTGCAATTAATCACTATAGACAGTAGATGCCATTCGCGTGGACAGTAACACCATGTCGATCGCCGGGCAGATCGGAATAAGGAAGGAATTAAGCTACTCAGAAATGTCGTTTCAAACACGCAAAACACGAAGAAGACAGCTGCCAGCTGTCAGCAAGATACCACGTGACAAATAAGGGTTCAGTGGGCGTTGACTTTTTCATGCTGACATTAGAAGAGCCATCCACGCACACCGAGTCTATCAGGTAGCAAGATAAGGTCGTTAATGCCTCTCCCATGCACCACCAGCGCGACCATCACCAATAAGTGCATAATCACTGAGTCTATGATTCAGTCAGGTTGGCCCCGGAAATTATATCTGGTTTATTGATTAGTTAATGATAATAATTAAAAAAGTTTGTTTCGTTTCTATGTCACTAAATGTGAATTTCTCACACTTACTATTATTTTTGTTTTATTCATCTTTATCATTTAGGAACTGCAACAGACCGCTTTGTACACACGGCTGTAAAACTATAAATTATTCCAAAGTCGACTTCACTCATGCTGTTTAAAATATTTGAACTGTCACTCGTAAAAGTTTGTCAATATTTCTACTGCTATTTTCACCATGTGTTTCGCATTAAATATTATTTTTATTTGACTGATCTGATAATACATTATTACAGAGAGAGAATATTATTTCGAAATCACGTAAATCTAAAACTTTTAGCTATTTATTTGCCCTTTCGTAATGTTGAAAATTAAAAAATCGCAAATATTATGATTACAGGATTATTACTCATGCTTACTGTCCATTTTCTTGGCTTTTGCATTTGATATGCTCAAAAGTTGAAACTAACAAACGCATGACCGTATTATATCAGAACTACCGTTGTTTTCGAGTACATTCTATAGTTAATTTCAGCTGAAGACAAGAGCTTCGTATACGATGCGTCATGTGGAAAAATTTAGTTTGTGGATAATTCTGGATAATACATTATTTTCAAGTAACTTTACTGTACTTAATCAAAAACTTTAACTGTTTCAAATTGCAGTGCAACTGTCCACAGATTAGTCGGTTGTCCCCGTCTAAGACGGTTAAATATTCTTCTTGAGGAAACAGCCACAACACAGGATGAAACAATTAACGAAGCAGGCGAAAGTGAACACAAACGTTTAAAAAAGGAGATTGACAGGAAATGCAAAATGGCTAAGCAGGAACAGTTAGAGGACAAATGTAAGGATGTAGAAGCATATATCACAAGCGGTAACATAGATACCGCCTACAGGAAAATTAATGAGACCTTTGTAGAAAAGAGAACCACCAGTTTGAATACCAAGAACTCAGATGGTAAATCAGTCCTAAGTAAAGAAGGGAAAGCAGAAGAGTGGAAGAAGTAGATTGAGGGTCTGTACAAGGGAGAGGTACTTGAGGGCAATATTATAGAAAGGGACGAGGACGCAGAGGAAGATGAGAAGGGGATATGATACTGCATGAAGAATCTGACAAAGCACTGAAAGACTTCAGTCGAAACAAGGCTCCGGGAGTAGACAAGATTTCGTGAGAGGTACTGATAGCCTTGGAGGACCAGCGGATGACAGAACTCTTCTATCTGGTGAGCAGCATGTATGAGACAGGGGGAATACCTTCAGACTTCAAGAAGAACATAATAATCCCAATTTCACAGAAAGCAGGTGCTGACACGTGTGAAAATTACCGTACTATCAGTTTAATAAGTCACGGCTGCAAAATACTAACACGAATCCATTACAGAAGAATCGGGTAGAGGCCGACCCAGGGGAAGATCAGTTTGGGTCCCGGAGAAATGTAGGAACACGTGAGGCAAACTGACCCTACGACTTCTCATAGGAGACAAGTGAAGGAAAGGCAAACCTATGTTTATAGCATCTGTAGACTTAGAGAACGATTTTGCCAATGTAAACTGGAATGCTCTGTTTGAAATTCTAAAGCTGGCAGGGGTAAAATACAGGGAGCGAAAGGTTATTTGCAATTTTCTACAGAAACGAGATGGCAATTATAAGGACCGAGGGGATCGAAAGGGAAGCAATGTTTGAGGAGGGAATGAAACAGGGTCGCAATCTATCCCCGATGTTATTCAATCTGCGTATTGGTCATGCAGTAAATGAATTGGAAGAGCATTTGAACGAAATGGACAATTTCTTGAAAGGAGGATATAAGATGAACATCAACAAAAGCAAAACGAGGTTAGTGGAATGTAGTCGAAATAAATCAGGTGATGCTGAGGGAATCAGATTAGGAAATGAGGCACTTAAAATATCAAATCAGTTTTGCTATTTGGGAAGCAAAACAACTGATCATGGTCGAAGTAGAGAGAATATAAAATGTACACTGGAAACAGCAAAAAAGCGTTTCTGAAGAAGAAATGTTTGTTAACATCGAGTATAGATTTAAGTGTCGAAAGTCTTTTCTGAAAGTATTTGTATGGAGTGTAGCAATGTATGGAAGTGAAACATGGAGGATAAATAGTTTAGACAAGAAGAGAATATAAGCTTTCGAACTGTAGTGCTACAGAAGAATGCTGAAGATTAGATGAGTAGATCACGTAACTAATGAGAAGGTACTGAACAGAATTGGGGAGAGTAAGAATTTGTGGCACAACTTGACTAGAAGAAGGGATCGGTTGGTAGGACATGTTCTGAGGCATCAAGGTATCACCAATTTAGTATTGGAGGGAAGCGTGGAGGGTAAAAATCGTCGAGGGAGACTTAGGGATGAATACAGTAAGCAGATTCGGAGCGATATAGGTTGCAGTACTTACTCGAAAAGACTCGCACACGATAGAATAGCATGGAGAGCTGCACCAAACCAGTCTTTAAACTGAAGACCGCAACAACAAGTAGTTTAAAAAGTAGTTTAAAACGTCATTCTGAGAAAGGATAAGGTTGTATAGTGCCCAATTAAACATTTTTTGGTTATGCATTTCTTGGTAGCTCTGCTCAGTATTATTACATACTGCCTGCGCAGCTGTATAAAACGTATTTCTCTAGGAGATAGGTCAGTCGGAGCTGAGATATCTATATGTAGCTATCGGATACTTTCAGAAATATTCGAAACAGAAACTCTTTACTTTCATAAATTACTTGTAAGTAAAATGTTTTATTCCATTAAGAGTTTGAGGACCATGCAGAAAGAAGTAACGAGATATAGCGTAAACATCTACCTGAGATCGTTTATTGCAGTCCTTTCGTGAGTATGTTTTGTTATCGAAAAAAATCGTAGGTACGACAAGTGGTCTTCAAGCCTTTGCTAACCTTCATATGGAAAACAGATTGTAGTTTATGAGTGGGGCAGTGAGCATGCTAAGGAAAATAGGGTTTTTTACAAGTCGCAACAAAGAAACGTTAGTGTGCCTCTCGTCTCTAGCAATGTAAGAAACGACAAGTTGCACCGTAATACGGATTGTACGTTAAAAACTGGCTACAGCTGTCGCTTCTCATCTACGTAAGCATCAATGCTCCGCAAGCCACCTGACGGCGTGTGGCGGAGGGTACTTCTGGTACGACTAACTGATCCCTTCTTCCCTGTTCTACTCGCACTGGAAGGATAACAGTCGGTAAGCGTCTCTTTTAATACTAATTTTTCCAATTTTCTCATTAGGAATGCACTAACGTACCACGTACAGTATAACTGTTTCTAATAACGAACTCCAGTCGTCGAATAAACCTTTGGGTTTTTGACAGAAGGCATACATAAGTTAACACTTGTGTACCTCAATTTTTATATCGAATCTCTTTACTTTTTAAAAAAAAAGAAACCTTGTTCAGTAATAATTAAGAAAATAATGAAGTGTTGGAGAGATTGTAAGGTGTAAGCAATGTTTTATTCTGTTGTCATTAAAGAATGATCTGTACAATGACGATGTTTGTTCCCATTGCAGGAGAGCAGATATTAAAGAGGTAAGTTAGGCACCCCAAAGTGACATTTCACATAAAGGTGTCACTGATCCAGTTAATTCGAGTTTATTTACATAATAATATTATCTACAATGTAGAACACTTAATTGAGCAGGAAAGTATTTAGAAACAAGATACATTTATCACTGGGAATAATGTCACATAAATACAAAATATAGTACATATTATAATTGGGCCCATGGGTGTTCGTCTAAATTTATTTGTGGAAGAGAGGAGGAAGGAAGTTATAAATTTTTATATTTGATATAAATGGGGAGGTCACTTTCGAGACTTGTCCTGCCACAAGAACTAAATTTTACAGTTGATACAAAAGTCTTGTTACATCTCATAGAATCGATGCTTATCTACAGTGTATGTAATGAATAAAGACTCTGTACTCCAGATTACCTCTGCTGCTCCCCCTATGACTGGAAGTAAATTTTGCAAAAAATGTTTCAGATATATAATAAGTTTAACAAACATTCCTGACCATAATGCTTCGCGTTATTGTAATATAATGTTTGAAAGTGATTCATACAAGTAGGAATAATGCTAGTGTTTGGATCAGTGGGTGAGTGACAGTGGATGGATCAGGAACATAATATTAGTAATCATTCGACTAACATGAAATTAGTGCTGCACATGATTTTACCTAGCAGAAAATGCAAAAATCTGTATGACGTTTGTTTAACAGGGAGTTAAACTGATACGAGCAGAATAACGGTTGACTTTGTCATGTGTGTGACGTGGGTATCACTGTTGCGTTACGCCGACAGCAACTTCACCCTCCAGGACGGAGGACTCCGGCTGGCGAGTTGGCGCTTCTGGTACTCCATCGACCCGCCGTAGACGTGGCCGCCGTACTACCGTAGCACGGCCGGCACCCGTCCCGTGTTACACGGACGCCACGACGCCCGGCGCTCGCTCCTCTATGATGCGGTAGTAGCTGAACACCACCCACAGGAAATACAGCTCCAGACCTGCAAAACCGACACAAACGCACTGCAACCTTTGTTTCAGACCAGAGGCTGTGGTGAACACAAAAATTTGCAGACAACCATAACACAGCACAGGACCTGGATGAGAAGTTACATCTACATCTACATCTACATCTACATCTACATGATTACTCTGCAATTCACGTTTAAGTGCTTGGCAGAGGGTTCATCGAACCACAATCCTTCTATCTCTCTACCATTCCACTACCGAACAGCGCGCGGGAAAAACGAACACCTAAACCTTTCTATTCGAGCTCTGATTTTTTTTTATTTTGATGATCATTCCTACCTTTGTAGGTTGGGCTCAACAAAATATTTTCGCATTCGGAAGAGAAAGTTGGTGACTGAAATTTCGTAAACAGATCTCGCCGCGACGAAAAACGTCTTTGCTTTAATGACTTCCATCCCAACTCGCGTATCATATCTGCCACACTCTCTCCCCTATTATGTGATAATACAAAACGAGCTGCCCTTTTTTGCACCCCTTCGATATCCTCCGTCAATCCCACCTAGTAAGGATCCCACACCGCGCAGCAATATTCTAACAGAGGACGAACGAGTGTAGTGTAAGCTGTCTCTTTAGTGGACTTGCTGCATCTTCTGTCCTGACAATGAAACGCAACCTTTGGCTCGCCTTCCCCACAATATTATCTCTGTGGTCTTTCCAGCTGAAGTTGTTCGTAATTTTAACACCCAGGTACTTAGTTGAATTGACATCCTTTAGAATTGCACTATTTATCGAGTAATCGAATTCCAACGGATTTCTTATGGAACTCATGTGGACCACCTCACACTTTTCGTTATTTAGCGTCAACTGCCACCTGCCACACCATACAGCAATCTTTTCTAAATCGCTTTGCAACTGATACTGGCCCTCGGATGACCTTACTAGACGGTAAATTACAGCATCATCTGCGAACAACCTAAGAGAACGGCTCAGATTGTCACCCAGGTCATTTATATAGATCAGGGACAGCAGAGGTCCCAGGACGCTTCCCTGGGGAACACCTGATATCACTTCAGTTTTACTCGATGATTTGCCGTTTATTACTACGAACTGCGACCTTCCTGACAGGAAATCACGAATCCAGTCGCACAACTGAGACGATACCCCATAGGCCCGCAGCTTGATTAGAAGTCGCTTGTCAGGAATGGTGTCAAAAGCTTTCCGGAAATCTAGAAATACGGAATCAACTTGAGATCCCCTGTCGATAGCGGCCATTACTTCGTGCGAATAAAGAGCTAGCTGCGTTGCACAAGAACGATGTTTTCTGAAATCATGCTGATTACGTATCAATAGATCGTTCCCTTCGAGGTGATTCATGATGTTTGAATACAGTATATGCTCCAAAACCCTACTGCAAACCTACTGCCAACCGACGTCAGAGAGATATAGGTCTGTAGTTCGATGGATTACTCCTATTGCCCTTCTTAAACACTGGTGCGACCTGCGCAATTTTCCAATCTGTAGGTACAGATCTATCGGTGAGCGAGTGGTTGTATATGATTGCTAACTAGGGAGCTATTGTATCAGCGTAACCTGAAAGGAACCTAATCGGTATACAATCTGGACCTGAAGACTTACCAGTATCAAGCGAAATGAGTTGCTTCGCAACCCCTAAGGTATCTACTTCTATTTGCAGACACTGACGTCTTAGGTGGTCTAACAGCAGCGATTTCAACTATACAAGTAAAACCGCCCCCCCCCCCCCCCCCCCAACTCAACCCGAACCGCAAACACTGAACTTCAAGGTTCATGTCGAGAGCAAGATCATCATCAAATCATTCATTTGAATAGACGATGCCTAGATTACTCTGTCTTGTAAGAAAAGAATCATTCTCCAAGAATAAAAGCAAACCGTAGTTATTAACAGGATAAGGTCGTAGGATATTTGTCACAACATAGCCAATTTCGTATTTACCGGGGAAACGTGGTACCAGTCAACTGATATTCAAAGTCCTGTTACACATTAATTGTATGATTGTCAAGTTAATAATCCAACGGGATCTGTGGATGACTTACGAAGCTCAACCTCGTCCAAATTACTGGGTCAGTCAGGAGGAAAGGTATATACTTCGAAGGGTGATAGCGCGCAGCTTACACTTGTGGGCAGACGAAAATCAGCACTCTGCTGTGGAAATAGACTTTCAAAGACGTTTCTCAGTGAAACTGTGGTGCGGTATTATTGATGACCAACTCTTCTGTCCAGCTGTATTACATAACGCTCTTGATTGAATACGTACGGTATTTTGATTTCCCGCAAAATTTGCTACCAGAAGACTGTGAGGATATTCCTTTGGCAACACATCTTACGTATCTTCAGCACGGATGACGTCCCTGACTTTCAAACAGCTTCATGGAGAATCGACCTTACTCATCTACCATATCGAAGAATGCAGCTCTGGCTGGTATTTTCTAGCCTTTTGTAAACACTTGGTACCAGCCGTTCCAAAATCGGGTAATTTCCAAGAATGATTGCCTATCGAACGCCTGAGCTCCCAACGATATATATCTAACGTGCGACACGATGTCGACCACACGACTCTGGTGGCGCGAGTTTAGATATTGACTAGAGCAACGACAAAAGACGAACGTTTATTAAGTTACAGTTAGTAATATATGATAGTACGAGTAGTACCTTTACCTACTTCACTCGTCAACCACGTCTTATTCGTGCACTGCTGCTCGTGTTGTGTAAGCTTGCCAGCAGCAATTCTTTTTCCCATAACCTGGGTACACTCTTGCTATATCAGTCGAGAGATAGCAGAGGGTTATCAGTAGGATAAATTTTTCCAGGCAACCTCAAGTTGTATAAATATAGATATCTGAAGAGATACAACTTTCCACGCTATATAAACGAGGAGTTTGATTTCGTCATGTGAGGCTCTCGGCACTCGAAACTACAACGCTTTCAGTTATTGCTATTAACACCGGAAACGATAAAATATGTCCCCCTGGCAACACACTACACGTTTACCATAATTCGCGCCACCAGAATCCTATGGTCGACATGAGTCGCACGTTCGATATATATCGTTAGGAGCCCACATGTTCGATTGGCAATCATTCTTGGAAATTACCCAAAATCGATATAGAGGGTGAGTCAGGGCGAAGCTACATGGTTTGAGAAGTGATAGTAGTCGTGATTTTCAAATAGAAAATTTCACATGAACATATGCCCTTTTCTTAACCGGATTGGAAATGAAGTTATCAATACTTATATCAGTACTATGAACTGTCAATCTTATAAAGGATTTCGTAAGTTCACTTTGTAAAATGGGACCTTAAAGCCATATGAAATAAAATCAGTAAATGAAACATCCGGTATGCCCCAGAACAGAGTATTAGGGCCGCTGCTGCTCATGTTCAACATTAAAAAACTAGCAGATAGCGTCAGATGGAATATTGAGCTTTTCGCAGATGATGTAGTTATGTATGAGGGAACTGTGTCGGTTAAAACTTACAGCAGTAACCAATTAGTGGAAACACGCCAGCCTACTGAAATATTGGCAACTTACTGCTAGTGCAAAATAACGCTTAGTTTCCACTCTTCGAGAAGCGTAAAACCATAGTATCCTTCGACAATCCATTTTATCAGTGAGAAAGAGAGGAACTGACGTCTTGCAAGGTGTAAAAATATGAAGTTTTATGATTGCATAGGCTCTGTTGTTGGTAGAGGAGACGTCACGTTACGATTCACTGGGCCCTGTTTCTCTTAGGGTGACCCCTAACCTTCCTTAGGAGATAAGATGGTGACAACAGTATTGTAGCATGGTCCAGTTCACAAATCATATAAATTTATCAAATGGAAATATGGATCGCTGTATGTTGTATATTAACATTCTTCATGTACATAGTTTGTGCGGTTAGCTAATTTCGACATTGCGTCATTTTCAAGCAAGTGAAATCGTGATATACCAACGTGGAAGAGAATAACGTTGTCTGCATACATCATCATATAGATTAAAACATTAACAGATTACATACCCATAACAACATTATAGTATCACAATTCTACATGCATGCGTGGCATAACGTAAGTGCATCACGTTTTACAATGTGTATATAATGGATTTATCTTACACAAATATCGTCACACGCCATAATTAAAAAATACGCGTGGACAGAATACTGTCCAAAGGCTACACCATCAAATGTCACATAATAACAACTGTAACTACGAGTACTCGAGACTGAAAACTATAAACAGCTGTTACGTAACGCTGAAGATCCTCCTACGGCTAACATCGCAGAACAACAGATAGCAACGTGGAAGAGGTAGTCCACATTACGTCATTTGCTATTGTACCAGACTTAACTCACGTATTGTACGCTACGTAATCAGTTATGGAAGGACATATAAGAGAACGTATTAAGTTTTTATTCAGTACATTCGAAGGAATTCATAAATTAACTACAAATTTCATAAAATACCGGGTGATCAAAAAGTCAGTATAAATCTGAAAACTTAATAAACCACGGAATAATGTAGATAGAGAGTTAAAAATTGACACACATGCTTGGAATGACATGGGGTTTTATTACAACCAAAAAAAAAGTATTGCTAGGCGCGTGAAAGATCTCTTGTGCCCGTCGTTTGGTGATGATCGTGTGCTCAGCCGCCACTTTCGTCATGCTTGGCCTCCCAGGTCCCCAGACCTCAGTCCGTGCGATTATTGGCTTTGGGGTTACCTGAAGTCGCAAGTGTATCGTGATCGACCGACATCTCTAGGGATGCTGAAAGACAACATCCGACGCCAATGCCTCACCATAACTCCGGACATGCTTTACAGTGCTGTTCACAACATTATTCCTCGACTACAGCTATTGTTGAGGAATGATGGTGGACATATTGAGCATTTCCTGTAAAGAACATCATCTTTGCTTTGTCTTACTCTGTTATGCTAATTATTGCTATTCTGATCAGATGAAGCGCCATCTGTCGGACATTTTTGAACTTTTGTATTTTTTTGGTTCTAATAAAACCCCATCTCATTCCAAGCATGTGTGTCAATTTGTACCTCTTTATCTACATTATTCCGTGATTTACTCAGTTTTCAAATTTATAATGACTTTCTTGTCACCCAGTATTTACGGAGGTCTATTCCATTAATTGCTAGCGTACCAGACGTAAATCACATACTGTATTGTGTAGTACGCAATCAGTGACGAATCCCCATATATGGACGCACAGACAAACCTATTGAGAGAGTGGAGGAGGGCAGGGGGGGGGGAGGCTAGAGGGAGGTACATCGAATATCGAATTAGAGTCACATTTAAATAACAGCACAAACGGAAAACATTGCTGAGGTAATCTAGTCCGTCACAATGATTGAAATATTAGGCCACCAAAAATGGTGTTACTGAACGCTTTAAGCTCACAGACAACGGCGACTTGTTATGGAATACATGCGCATGAATCAAAGTGAGAAACCGTCAGCAATTGGAATATGGGTAAATTAGACGGAAAAGGATACGTTTTCCTATATCGGGTAATGGATAATGTTTCTGGAGAAGAGATTTACTTACCGAAGTCTCCGAGACCGAGAAGTAGAGTGATGACCGCCTCAATGGTATTGGCATACACAAAGAATATGACGATGGTCAACGGGAACAGCGCGGCCTCTATGATGAGGAGAGCCACGTTGATGATGAGACACCAGAAGATCAGCCGATGGCGTTCCTGGAAACCACCAAAGCTGTCAGCAAGGCGCTACGTGTTGGTGCCGATGGCAGTCATTGTCAACTCTTGGGTATTGAGTAACTTAACATACGCGGGAAATGCCTTGTCCAACTGTTTACTGACAAAATGCTAATTCACCTGCACTTCTTGTGCCCACAAACAGCTCAGAAAACTGATAGCACGGATTCGAAATGCACCCTCCTCTCCAGCATGACAATTCCATACCATACGTAAGGGCTGTGACTACTGCACAATCCAACGCCTTGGATTCACTGTCATCGATCATCCTCTGTACGTCATCAAATGTCAATACTTTTTCTAGTTTATATTTTTTGCCGCTGGCTGTCTTCTGTTTCCTTGGTTACGGCACATGTTGCAAAAGGGCTACAAGCCAGCAGAAATCATTTTATGTTCTAGAGTTTGCGAAGTGGAATTTCATGAGTACAGTGCTAAGACGTTTCAGGCTGAGGTACCAGACTGATCCTCGAACTGCATGGTACATTTTCAGATGTTATCGACAGTATGTAGACTTAGGATGTGTATGTAAAGGAAAGGACCCTGGCCGCCCTCGAAAGTGTCGCATGAATCCATACCGCTTTCCAACGTAGTCCTACAAAATCAACTCGTCTTACCAGTCGGAAGTTACAAGTGTTTACAACAACAGTCTGGCGTGTTTTGAGTCGCCGATTGGATACGAATCTGTACAAGTTACGGAGTCACAGGCTGTATGTCATGAAGACAAACGGAAATATGTGGCACTTTCTCACGAGCATCGGAATGCTATTGACGATGATAACACTTTCGCACAACGCATCGTGTTCAGTGATGAAGCGACTTTGCACCATAGGGAGAGAAAGTTCAAGAAAAAAAAATCTGAATTTCGAATTTGGCTCCTGCAGGATCCACATGTACGAGATGCACCCTTAGTCAATCTGTTGTGTGCGACATCCCAGTTTACGGCCCATTTTTCTATTATGGCAATACGGTTAACGATCAGCAGTATCCTGCTATGTTACTTCTGAACGGGGCATCTCCTCACTGGAGTCGCTAAATGTGTGGATATCTGAGTGAAACTGTACCTAGCCGTTGGATTGGTCGTCAAGCAACCGCCGACTTAGCATTTCTCAGTCGGCCTCCATGGTCTCTCCATTTGACGCCCTGTGGCTTCTGGCTGTGGGGTTTCATTAAGGACAACGTTTCTGCACCAACAGTTCCAGAGAACATAGACGAGTTAAAGAATTCGGTCCGTACTGCAGTAACATCAATGACGATGAACATGTTTACCCGAGTACGGGAAGAATTCGAGTATTGATGTGATATTGTTCGTATCACTTGTGGAGGACATATTGACCATCTGTAACTTAAACTCGAGAGATTCGTAATAACGTGCCCCAAGCTTCTTAGTTGTCTGTTTTACAGTTTAATACATTTATGCATTCGAAACACACTAAACATCTGTAAGTAGGCTGTTTAGGTTTTTATATTGGTAACGCCACGTAGCGCTCTGTATGAAAATCACTGGCTGTGCTGTGTGCAGTCTGTGGCTAGTTTGCATTGTTGTCTGCCATTGTAGTGTTGGGCAGCTGGATGTTAACAGCGCGTAGCGTGGCGCAGTTGGAGGTGAGCCGCCAGCAGTGGTGGATGTGGGGTGAGAAATGAACTGCTATGTATATTATGAGTTTTCAACACTATTAAGGTAAATACATGTTTTGTTCTCTATTAAAATTTTTCATTTGCTAACTATGCCTGTCAGTAGTTAATGCCTTCAGTAGTTTGAATCTTTTATTTAGCTGGCAGTAGTGGCGCTCGCTGTATTGCAGTAGTTCGAGTAACGAAGATTTTTGTGAGGTAAGTGATTTGTGAAAGGTATAGGTTAATGTTAGTCAAGACCATTCTTTTGTAGGGATTTTTGAAAGTCAGATTACGTTGCGCAAAAAATATTGTGTGTCAGTTTAAACACAGTCATGTATAATTTTTCTAAGGGGACGTTTCATATGTCGACCCTTAGCTGAGGATACCTCACTGGAATCTTCTGATTTTTTCTTGTAGTTTGTGTAATTAGTGTAGATTTTGTTTATTGCTAGCGCGTAGTTGTAGAGAGAATCTCCTTTGTAGTTGCAGTCTTTCATTGTTGTACATTAAAACAGTTGTGGCATGCATGTAGATTTGCACCATGTATTTCGCAGCTGCGCTTGCAATTAACTAGATATTATTTTCGGCGCTATGTTAATGTGTTCTCTTATTTTTGCTCTTCAAATTGTGATTTTCTGTGTTATCGTGTGAAATATTGGGACAATAATGGCGTGTGAAAAACGTAACGCTAGGCTCCAAAGTAAACTAAGAAATAATAGTGACGACGAGCGTAGCTTACCAGCGCCACTGTGTAATGAATTAACAGACATTCAAAGTAGTAATTTGGTAACTGTGCATAGGGAAATGGAGCGGGCGTCAAATAATGGTGTAGACAGTGAAACAGGTAGTGAACAGGGAAGCATTATCGATCGATCGGTCGGCAACAGCTCGCCTCAGGAAGCGGGAATGACAGAACACAATATTGCAAATACTGGAGACTCAGGTTTTGGGTTCTCACCGTTTTCTCAAATGAGTCAAGACACATTTTCCGCTTGTCAAAATGTGAATGTTGCCGGTGCAAATTCACTGCCGAAAAGCACTGAGGAACAAGTTTCAGACACCAGTGCATTGTTATTACAATTAATGCAACAAATGTGACAAAAGCTTCAAAAGTTAGACACAATGGAACAAAATCAGAGACACACACAGAAAAAGCTTCAAAAGTTAGACACAATGGAACAAAATCTTCAAAAGTTAGACACGATGGAACAAAATCTTCGGAGGTTAGACACCACACTTGAACAAACACGTGAAGATTTAACTACTGAGTTACATAAGATTGAATCGAAATGTAAAAAGTCTGTAATGACGTAAAAACACAAATTTGTGAGCATTTCCAACCTATTTTTTCGCGTCATGAAAATGCATTATAGAGTCACGAAGCCGCCATAAAAGAACTGCGAACTATCGTTCATGAAAATCACGACACCTTGCAAGCTAAAATTGACTCAGTTGCATCTACCGATTCGGTTACGCAACTTGAAAAAACTCAGGAAAACTTAAAGGACACAGTAGACACGATTTCAACACGAATGGACACTCTGAAACTTGGTTCAGAAAAACACACAGAGGAAATAATTTCACTATCGGATAAAGTAGCCGAACTTTCAGATCAGTTCACTAACTTATCTACAAAGGTAGATGATGATCTGAATGACACAAGACCTGTAGCCTTCACGGACACTGAAGAGTATGAACAAATTAGAAAATTCAAACAAAATCAAAATCAAATCAACACATAGTACAAAGAGAAATCCGGGAAGTACAAGATCAGCTGGAACAAGTAATACAAGAATTACATATTCCAGAGGACACTCGCGCTCCAGTACGGGAAGAGGGACATAGAAATACGGAACAACCACAAAATAATAACACAGGACATTTCGGAAGTTATGAAAGAAACTGGCAAGGTGCACCGAATTTTGAAATGGAACCGCCGAAACGACGTATCAATGACCGATATGCGACTCGCCGACATGATGATTTTGACTATAAGCTGTTCATTATTACACGTAAATTTAAAAAATTTAAGAATTCTGGCAACAACATTCATCCACAAGCGTGGCTCCACCAATTCTCTCATTGTTTTCCTCCCAACTGGTCATTACAGCACTGATTAGAATTTATGTGTGGTTATTTAGAGAATGAACCAGCTGTAAGAATGTGATCGGTCATTCACGATTGTCACAGTGAAGGAGAATTTTATCATGCCTTCCTCTCAGCGTATTGGTCTCAAGCTACACAAGACCGAGTAAAACATAGCATCATAATGATGAAACGTTTCGAACAATCTGAATTCTCCAGTCTTGTGAAATATTTTGAAGACATGTTGCACAAGAATCAGTACCTGTCAAACCCATACAGCCCCTCAGAACTCATTCGCATTTGCTTAATCAAATTGCCTGAAAATTTACGACATATTATTTTGGCAGGACGTTGCAAAGACGACATTGAAGCTTTTCAGGGACTGTTACAAGAATTGGAAATCGACACTGACAATTGCGGAACGCGAAAACAGGAACACAACAATTACAGGCCACATCCGTCCCAATTCCGCGATGACAGAAATAATAACTGGACACGACAAGGCTATTCTTGAAACGTAAATCGTGACCAAAACAGACACCACCCATATGACAACCACTGGCAGAGTAATAGTTACAGAGAAAGATCGCATTTTCGTAGTAATGAATGTGACAGAGGCAACCATAGAAACAGACAATATGGGAACCAAAATAATTATTATCAAGGGAGACAGAATAACTTCAGACGCAACGGTTCACCACGCAGTTACGATTCCGGGAGAAATTCTCCACCACATGACCGACAAACTAGAAACTATGTAAACTACCGACAAAACGACAGACCTGAATTCCATCAGAACTGGCGAGCTTCAAACAGGGCAGGGCCTTCTTGTCAAGGTGAATTTGTAGAAGTTAGGTCTCCTAATCCCAATAACGATGCACGCCAACAAAGAGATAGCAGACAATGACTCGCACCGCAGGCAGCCACGTGCGCTGGCTGGCTCAGAGAAAAATAACATAGACGCTAACCTTGAGAAAAATTTGAGCATTCTTTACCGATGTACCATATACCACATGATAATTTCGTTGAAGCTGAAACTCTGCGTACTAGGAAGAGTAAAGGTTTACACCACATTTCACATGTAAAATGCTTTTTAACTTTGTCTTCGCCATATAACTTTTCACTTTACATTACTAGTATGCTTTGTCAGACTTAGAATCTGCTAATATGCAACAATGTTTGAAGTTAAATATCCAGTCAATAACCAAGAGAACTTATTTAAACAGAAATTATGAATGCATTGTTATTGTGAACAGACAACACAGTGTTATTGTGTGTGTACATTCTTGCTTGTTAGTTGCACGATTACGTAACAACTATAAGGCTTACATACTTAGAACATATACTGGTAATACTAATAAGATTTTAATGCAACATTTTGGTTTACTTGAAAATACATTCAGGATTTAAAGTACCTTCTGTGAGATACCAGATGACACAGTGGTTAGTTTATGTGATAGCTACACGATTTTATCACGACGCTACTAATACAATTTATATTATTGCTTTTGCGCTGTATCTGTTTTATATCTGCACACTTTTCTGAATTCTTCTGGGAAGTAAAACATGTTTTAGTAGTAACTTTTGTGGTATAGCTACAAGGAGACAGCCTTTTCCGTAGCACAATACATTACAGCACAGTACTTTCTTCATCACGGCAATAAGCGTAGTAAGTAAGATATCTATACGCAAAGCATTTCACTTTTGTTTATCACGAGGTAAGTACATTGACTTTTGCGGAACTTAGCTTTCGGAGGACGATAACTACGACACTTATACAGAGATTATCTTACAACAAGACGCACAGTTTAGCGCTACAGTACACGTATTTGAGTAATTAATTTTGTACTTAAAACATTTATTTTTAAAGATATTTGAAGTACAATGATACAAAGGTTTTCCGTGATACATTTCATTCCATTGCTGTAATCTGTAACACCTGAGGGTATTATTGAGTAATCCTCAGGGGGGTACACGCTTGCTTTGTGTACCATGTGTCTGGCAAACACAAGGAGCCCTAGCTAATAAGGCATTTGCTTATACAACTTTACACATCGGTACCATATTTCTCTAACACACAAATTACACAGCTATCTGATCATTTAACTGAGAGATAAACATTTATTTTACAACATCAATGACACATGTTTACGCAGTTACACAGTTGGGTAACTTCACACTTATGAAATTGTATTTTGTCTGTACTTTGTGAACTGTTCATATTTTTCGGAACCATTGTGATACTACGAGAGCTTTGAATGATGTATTTGGTAAGGGAGCATGATTTTAAAGTACGTGTGAGATAGATGACACTATTGAAATGAGCAGAGAATTTTTTTTAGGTTTTGACATTATTGCAGAAATCTACGACGTTTTTGAGATTTGACTGAGGTGTTATGATGTTATTTTTACGACGACGATGTGTATTCTGCTGTTGAGGTATGTTTATGATCAATAAGCTGATGCTATATGAGGAATCTGATTATGCTACGTATTAATTATGATGAAATATTGAAGTGTCGACGCAAGATCGACGTGTCGACGAATATGTATATGTGTAATAAGGTAAGGAATAATGAGTAGTGGTTAGGGACTCTGATTTGTGGAAAAGGATGTTGGAAACCAAGAATCGTACTTTAAGAGTTATGAAATGTGTGTAAATGCGTGAATGTGTCACAACGCCGACGAAAACTTTTTGAACACTATTATTTTCATAGGATTTTGTTGCTACACATTTGCAACGCAAATTCTCGACCTGTGAAATTTTTAATATGAGACTGTCACTGTAATGCAAACTGGTGTCATAAATTTCAGTAAGAAAGTTAAGTGACCACCTTCACGTAATGAGTCGTGGGCACCCAGCTGCGTGACAGTCGCCTGGAAAAAAGCCATTAGTGTGTGCCTTTCAGAGGCACAGGTGAAAAAAAAGAGGCCATTATCCTCGTTATTTACATTCCTTTGTAGAAAGCATCGCAAATACGACACGCTCAAACTTGAAAACATATGATAACACTGTGGAGCTCTTAATTTATGATATTTACTGAAATGCCCAATGAAATTACGGGAAATATTTTTATGTCTATACACCTGATTATGACTACTGTCTTTCTAGTTGAGAGATTTTTTTACTACCTTATGAAATGCCATATGGCTCATGAATGATGTTTCATGCCTTACTTTGTACATATTTGCTCATTTTATTTAATATATACTTTCTAGCGGCACTGCAGCATTGGTTATTATAAAATTTAATAGATGTACTAATATCACTATTTTCTGTCTACAAACCCAGTAAAGAATACGTTTATGATGTACTTTCTTAGAAAAGAGAGCACAAATAGACATTTCCCTTCACAGGAATTGCATAGATAATTTTTTTAATGACTTGGTACCTTTCTTGCAGAGTAAGTTTTTGTGATGCATCACTCTAGTGTTAAGATGTGACATAGGTATTAAACATGGCCATTTTACTGTAATATTTTTTCTGCTTGAGCTATGTCATGTTTAGATATAAGTTATTGCATTTGCTGCTGCTGTTTGCCAGGCATAGTGCTACTAAATTTCACTTTACATTACTCTGTTAAGCCAGTTTTACTACTGATTTATTTTTCTTGTTTGGTGCTCATTGCGTTATATTAGTTGTAATATTGCTGTTTGCTTTGCCAATTTGCATTTTTTTGTCATTGCTGTTTGTGTTAATTGTTTTGTGCTGCTGCATTGCCTCGTCCCTTAGTTTAGCATCTGAGCTCAGCAGATTTAAGTTAGCTTAAGATGGGGTAGGCCATATAAGAGAACAAGTTGTGATGAATTGGGAGAAATGCATTGAGAAACTATAAGAAAATGGTTTGGCCAAAAAAGTATTTTGAAAGAGGATATGAACCAAAAAAGTAGGGTTTAGGGACAACAGGTTTAGGTAGGATTTTCTTGGAAATAAATGATGAGGTAAGATGTTGTTGTTGTTGTGGTCTTCAGTCCTGAGACTGGTTTGATGCAGCTGTCCATGCTACTCTATCCTGTGCAAGCCTCTTCATCTCCCAGTACCTACTGCAACCTACATCCTTCTGAATCTGCTTAGTGTATTGATCTCTTGGTCTCCCTCTACGATTTTTACCCTCCACGCTGCCCTACAATGCTAAATTTGTGATCCCTTGATGCCTCAAAACATGTCCTACCAATCGATCCCTTCTTCTAGTCAAGTTGTGCCACAAACTTCTCTTCTCCCCAATCCTATTCAATACCGCCTCATTAGTTACGTGATCTACCCACCTTATCTTCAGCATTCTTCTGTAGCACCACATTTCGAAAGCTTCTATTCTCTTCTTGTCCAAACTGGTTATCGTCCATGTTTCACTTCCATACATGGCTACACTCCATACAAATACTTTCAGAAACGACTTCCTGACACTTAAATCTATACACGATGTTAACAAATTTCTCTTCTTCAGAAACGATTTCCTTGCCGTTGCCAGTCTACATTTTATATCCTCTCTACTTCGACCATCATCAGTTATTTTACTCCCCAAATAGCAAAACTCCTTTACTACTTTAAGTGTCTCATTTCCTAATCTAATCCCCTCAGCATCACCCGATTTAATTTGACTACATTCCATTATCCTCGTTTTGCTTTTGTTGATGTTCATCTTATATCCTGTCCATTCCGTTCAACTGCTCTTCCAAGTCCTTTGCTGTCTCTGACAGAATTACAATGTCATCGGCGAACCTCAAAGCTTTTACTTCTTCTGCATGAATTTTAATACCTACTCGGAATTTTTCTTTTGTTTCCTTTACTGCTTGCTCAACATACAGATTGAATAACATCGGGGAGAGGCTACAACCCTGTCTCACTCCTTTCCCAACCACTGCTTCCCTTTCATGCCCCTCGACTCTTATAACTGCCATCTGGTTTCTGTACAAATTGTAAATAGCCTTTCGCTCCCTGTATTTTACCCCTGCCACCTTCAGAATTTGAAAGAGAGTATTCAAGTTAACGTTGTCAAAAGCTTTCTCTAAGTCTACAAATGCTAGAAACGTAGGTGTGCCTTTTCTTAATCTTTCTTCTAAGATAAGTCGTAAGGTTAGTATTGCCTCACGTGTTCCAACTTTTCTACGGAATCCAACCTGATCTTCCCTGAGGTCCGCTTCTACCAGTTTTTCCATTCGTCTGTAAAGAATTCGCGTTAGTATTTTGCAGCTGTGACTTATTAAACTGATAGTTCGGTAATTTTCACATCCGTCAACACCTGCTTTCTTTGGGATTGGAATTATTATATTCTTCTTGAAGTCTGAGGGTATTTCGCCTGTCTCACACATCTTGCTCACCAGATGGTAGAGTTTTGTCATGACTTGATCTCCCAAGGCCATCAGTAGTTCTAATGGAATGTTGTCTACTCCGGGGGCCTTGGAAATCCATTGCTACCGTGTGCATTGTCTTTTACTGCTCAGACGTTGAGAAAAGAAATGGCAGTTTTACTGTGATTAATGATCCGGGCTGTCTTTATGGACTGTGAGAAAATTTTAGCTTTTGAACAACTTTGTAATAATAAGTGTGTGCATTTGATATCTTTCTTACTGTAATTATGAAAAATTTTTTCAAATCTGTATTGGCCAGTACCCAAAACTATTTGTAAAATGTTTTGTGGGGAGAATGGGGGCTATGTAAGTAGGCTGTTTAGGATTTTATATTGATAACGCCACGTAGCGCTCTGTATGAAAATCACTGGCTGTGCTGTGTGCAGTCTTTGGCTAGTTTGCATTGTTGTCAGCCATTGTAGTGTTGGGCAGTTGGATGTTAACAGCGCGTAGCGTGGCGCAGTTGGAGGTGAGCCGCCAGCAGTGGTGGATGTGGGCTGAGAAATGGCGGAGTTTTGAAATTTGTAAGACTGGATGTCATGAACTGCTATGTATATTATGAGTTTTCAACACTATTAAGGTAAATACATTGTTTGTTCTCTATTAAAATCTTTCATTTGCTAACTATGTCTATCAGTAGTTAGTGCCTTCCGTAGTTTGAATCTTTTATTTAGCTTGTAGTAGTGGCGCTCGCTGTATTGCAGTAGTTCGAGTAACGAAGACTTTTGTGAGGTACGTGATTTGTGAAAGGTATAGGTTAATGTTAGTCAGGGCCACTCTTTTGTAGGGATTTTTGAAAGTCAGATTGCGTTGCGCTAAAAATATTGTGTGTCAGTTTAAACACAGTCATGCATAATTTTTCTAAGGAGACGTTTCACATCTTTCCATGTGAGTAGCCCTTATCAATGTACAAAATCTTCGAGGAATGAATAAATAATAATGTTGTTGTTGTATTTAGCATTATTATTACCCACAAAAATTTATAAAACTAATTTTAAAGCATTTGTCAGTCTTACCTTGTTGGCTCCGAAGATGAGTACTAGAGCGGCGATGATCTTGAGAATTCCAAGAATGGCCTCAATGTAGGGGAAACCATCCCAGACTGAAACACATAACGTACAATGTGAGACAAACCCTACAAAACTCGCTGAGAGCTGCTATGATTGATTACAAATAATGACAATGTTATTTCAAGACTACAACCCGTCTCCAGAGAGACAAAAAGGCATAGTCAGTGAAACCCATTTCCAATGCAGCAGAGTATGCTCAAGCTGGGCCTCGGTGCTGAAATCCAGGTGGTTCCCAACATACGTCTGATCAACACTTACGCCTTTTCAGCGACTCTGCATGTGCGAACATGGCACTGAGGCAAACCCATCGTTTCGAGGTGCTTCGGTTGTTCTTGGCGGGCCATGCATGTGAGCTCAGCCGTAACAAGACAAGTCTCGTCCTGTATAAGAGCTGATCATCAGCCAGGCTGGGCACGTTGCAACAACTGGATTTCGAATTGGCGTCCGCTGTTTGCTGGCTGCCACGGCGAGCCCACCAGACTTCTTCCGGCATCTACATGCGACTGTCTGCCAGGGATCCAGCCGCAGCATGGGTGGGCTAGGGGTCAAGCTAACGTCCTCGCCACTGGATAATCAATAATTCGTCTTAATCGCATTTATTATTATTATTATACCGCCAACCGGTATCAACCCGACGTAGGGGTCATTTTCTGGGCGTTTACACCATTGGTCGACTCCTGGTAGTATCACTCCTGTCTGCATAACGGCCGTTATGTAGAATTATTGATTAATTATTATGTAGAATTATTGATTAATCATACTAATCGCTGATTCTCTCCACAACCATGTTGTCCAAAAATCTGAGCCACTGTGACCGACAGCATCAGCCACCGTCCTCCAGCAACTGTACCGGGTTAGACCCCAGCCCTATCGGAGCTGTACACCTTCTCGCTCTCAGTTACGAGAGGTGAAACACCGTTAACCAACGCAACACCAAGGCAGGACGATGTGTCGCTATTAAGATGGTGGTCGAGCTGTATTGGCGAAAGCGCTGACACCGATGTAACGTTGCCAGCCCGATGCAGCCTCTGTTCACTGTTGCACTGGACGCTGTCTCCTGGGTGCCACCCGTGGGCGCCGTACAAGTCAGTAAATAATTTATCATCACTGGTTGCCCTCTTCTTCAGCACCTACTCTCCTGCTACACCAGAGATCCAATCGCCCACGCCCAGTAGACACCCAGTTTACAAGTGGTGACAGAGGAATGTGGGAGGTTACTATGATGATGGCGACAATGGCAGTGGAGCTGTGTCGGTCGACGAAAATGTGCAACCAAGTACAGACTTTGAGTTTTTTTGTGCAGTCCAGTACGGTCATTTCTGTCTCTTCTTTTTCATTTCTAAGATGTACTGTAGGATTTTGATAACGATATTTGAGGAAAATGACGGTAACTGAAAAACCGTCAACTATTGTTGTTGTTGTGGTCTTCAGTCCTGAGACTGGTTTGATGCAGCTCTCCATGCTACTCTATCCCGTGCAAGCCTCTTCATCTCCCAGTACTTACTGCAATCTACATCCTTCTGAATCTGCTTAGTGTATTCATCTCTTGGTCGCCCTCTACGATTTTTACCCTCCACGCTGCCCTCCAATGCTAAATTTGTAATCCCTTGATGCCTCAGAACATGTCCTACCAACCAATCCCTTCTTCTTGTCAATTTGTGCCACAAACTCCTCTTCTCCCCAATCCTATTCAATACCTCCTCATTAGTTATTTGATTTACCCATCCAATCTTCAGCATTCTTCTGTAGCACCACATTTCGAAAGCTTCTATTCTCTTCTTGTCCTAACTATTTATCGTCCACGTTTCACTTCCATACATGGCTACACTCCATACAAATACTTTCAGAAACGACTTCCTGACACTTAAATCTATACTCGATGTTAACAAATTTCTCTTCTTCAGAAACGCTTTCCTTGCCATTGCCAGTCTACATTTTATATCCTCTCTACTTCGACCATCATCAGTTACTTTGCTCCCCAAATAGCAAAACTCCTTTACTACTTTAAGTGTCTCATTTCCTAATCTAATTCCCTCAGCATCACCCGATTTAATTTGACTACATTCCATTATCCTCGTTTTGCTTTTGTTGATGTTCACCTTATATCCTCCTTTTAAGACACTGTCCATTCCGTTCACCAGCTCTTCCAAGTCCTTTGCTGTCTCTGACAGAATTACAATGTCATCGGAGAACCTCAAAGTTTTTATTTCTTCTCCACGGATTTTAATACCTACTCCGAATTTTTCTTTTGTTTCCTTTACTGCTTGCTCAATATACAGATTGAACAACATCGGGGAGAGGCTACAACCCTGTCTCACTCCCTTCCCAACCGCTGCTTCCTTCTCATGCCCCTTTGACTCTTATAACTGCCATCTGGTTTCTGTACAAATTGTAAATAGCCTTTCGCTCCCTGTATTTTACCCCTGCCACCTTCAGAATTTGAAAGAGAGTATTCCAGTCAACATTGTCAAAAGCTTTCTCTAAGTCTACAAATGCTGGAAACGTAGGTTTGCCTTTCCTTAATCTATTTTCTAAGATAAGTCGTATGGCCAGTATTGCCTCACGTGTTCCAACATTTCTACGGAATCCAAACTGATCTACCCCGAGGTCGGCTTCTACCAGTTTTTCCATTCCTCTGTAAAGAATTCGCGTTAGTATTTTGCAGTTGTGACTTATTATACTGATAGTTCGGTAATTTTCACATCTGTCAACACCTGTTTTCTTTGGGACTGGAATTATTATATTGTTCTTGAAGTCTGAGGGTGTTTCGCCTGTCTCATACATCTTGCTCACCAGATGGTAGAGTTTTGTCAGGACTGGCTCTCCCAAGGCCGTCAATAGTTCCAATGGAATGTTGTCTACTCCCGGGGCCTTGTTTCGACTCAGATCTTTCAGTGCTCTGTCAAACTCTTCACGCAATATCGTATCTCCCATTTCATCTTCATCTACATCCTCCTCCATTTCTGTAATATTGTCCTCAAGTACATCGCCCTTGTATGGACCCTCTATATACTCCATTCACCTTTCTGCTTTCCCTTCTTTGCTTAGAACTGGGTTGCCATCTGAGCTCTTGATATTCATACAAGTGGTTCTCGTTTCTCCAAAGGTCTCTTTAATTTTCCTGTAGGCAGTATCTATCGTGCCCCTAGTGAGATAAGCCTCTATATCCTTACATTTGTCCTCTAGCCATCCCGGCTTAGCCATTTTGCACTTCCTGTCGACCTCGTTTTTGAGACGTTTGTATTCCTTTTTGCCTGCGTCATTCACTGAGTTTTTATATTTTCTCCTTTCATCAATTAAATTCATCATTTCTTCTGTTATCCAAGGATTCCTACTAGCCCTCGTCTTTTTACCTACTTGATGCTCTGCTGCCTTCACTACTTCATCCCTCAGAGCTACCCATTCTTCTTCTACTGAACATCTTTCCCCCACTGCTGTCAATTGTTCCCTTATGCTCTACCTGTAACTCTGTACAACCTCTGGTTTAGTCAGTTTATCCAGGTCCCATCTCCTTAAATTCCCACCTTTTTGCAGTTTCTTCAGTTTTAATCTACAGTACATAACCAATAGATTGTGGTCAGAGTCCACATCTGCCCCTGGAAATGTCTTACAACGTAAAACCTGGTTCCTAAATCTCTGCCTTACCATTATATAATCTATCTGATACCTTCTAGTATCTCCAGGATTCTTCCATGTATATAACCTTCTTTTATGATTCTTGAACCAAGTTTTAAACTGTCAACTAAGGAAACATTTTATCTCTTGCTAGATGAGTTAGCTCAAGTGCAGAGTGATATGGGTTGACGTAGGGTGGTAAACAGGCTCAGGAGGCAAGAAGGGAACAGTCAGTTCCTTACGTATTTTCATCTGTCCTAGATGCAAGCACTGCCTCACGAGTGTGTCCATTCTGGAGGAAATCTGAAGAGGATATTCTGTTTGATAAATTACATGCATCTGCAAAATTACAGGAGAGGAATGACCAGCAGTTGTTAAATATGGGTTGACTGAAATTAGCAGGTAGCGCCAGAGTCAATGTGATGTATTCGATGAACCCTCTGCCAGGCACTTAAATGTGATTTACAGAGTATCCTTGTAGATGTAGATGTATTTGTAGAGGAGTTGCAAGATATTCAGCCCTTCCAGTAGTTGCCAGAAACACTAGTGGAGCATTGTAGAGGAAACAGTGCATCAAGACAGTACTGGTACATGTCACAAGTCAGTGGGATAAGTCAGAAACAGGGAGAGTCGGTGGATAGTATTGTGGGTCGAATAAGGAAGGTAGACATTAGAGCATATGAAATGACAGAAGAAGACAATGTCAATAGTGCTATTTCACAAAAGGCAGAACAGAGGGCTCTGGATGTATCTTTGTTGGCTTTTCCTGCTGCGATGTCACGTAAAGTGCCCATAGAGTTTGCATAAATTGTAACAGGTGCGGGAGCTATGGCCGAGATTGATGCACTGATCAAGCCTAGAGAGAGGAAAGTAGTTTTTAACACTGAGACTGTCTGCTGTAGATGTGGTCAGCCAGTCCACATTCAACGAAAATGTAGTAAGTCGCAATGTAAGAAATATAAACAGGCTGGACACTGAACGAGCTTCCCGGCACAGTAATACACTAACACGAGGGTAGGTTGAGAAGGGGGAACTCGCAGCACAACGTTAAATAAAAGATGGAACGGTGCAGCCACCGTATAACGTTCTCAGAGAATAACAACACAAAGCATTCCCACGCAGCATCGGTGGTAGACTATGTTTAGCTGGTTATGTAGCAGAAAGAGTGTGAAAATTTTTGCTAGATACAGTATCGCAGGTATCCATATCTAGTCACGGCGTAGTTGGGACAAGAAACTTGAACACACTTCGTTGTAGGCTAAATAGTGTAGGTTGGGGTACAATCCATTGCTCGGTTCGACAGTGTTAGGTCTCCTAGTGGGGGGAAAGGCTTCCAGGCTTGTGTGGAAGTTCTCCTCAGTTTGGGTGTAAAAAACTACAACGTCACACTTGGGCTAGATTTACTGAAACCAAAGTAGGTTTACAGCAGCGCATTGTGGAGCTGGATGAGGTATTGCTCCGTCTCGATTTTACTGTCAAGAGGGCAGACAGGTAGCAAGGCACACGTCAGACATTGGGGAAGTCAAAAATGGTTCAAATGGCTCTGAGCACTATGGGACTTAACATCTGTGGTCACCAGTCCCCTAGAACTTAGAACTACTTAAACCTAACTAACCTAAGGACATCACACACATCCATGCCCGAGGCAGGATTCGAACCTGCGACCGTAGCAGTCGCGCGGTTCCGGACTGAGCGCCTAGAACCGCTAGACCACCGCGGCCGGCTGGGGAAGTCAACTAAGCTGAAGATAAGGTATCTTAGACTCAGTTCATGAGACACACCAGTAATTAAATTATTCTTGATGCGGGGGTAGAGATATTATGATTATTTGACTTTAATGTGTGCCAACTTCAGTGTATGAGTTGGTTTTTCTCTGCATCTAGCAATCTTCCCACTTTTGCTGTGCATGTGGTGTGGCGGGAGCCTACAATTCATAGAGATGACCGCTATTTCTGCGTGACTCCACGATAAAGGCAGGATTTTCTATGAAGAAATGAAGAACAGGTCAGTAATCAAACCGTCGATCTGCCACTCGATCCATTCCGCATTCAAACAGTTTACCAGTTCCTGATCCACCCGAAAACTGTGTTTTTGAAGTAGAAAATAAAGACAGTGTGGAACAATAAGAAGAAGAAGGAGAAGAACCGAACAAGCCTTCCACATCCCGTGATCCTGATGTTGACGGAAAAGATGATAAACCCCACAGACTGAGTCGCGCAGAGTTGAGTGATCTCGTTAGAGACGTCGACCTGTCAAAGAAAAGGCAGGGATTCTTGTGTCTCGACAACAGCAATGGAATCTTTTCGAAACTGATGTCACAGTCTCACAGTATACAGAAAACTGCTTACCTTTTTGGAGAAGAGAAACAATCTTGTTGCTTGCTGAGACATTAATGGCTTGATGAAATCTTCGAATTTGAACCATGATCCAACTCAATGGAGACCGTTCATAGACTCCTCCACTCTTAGTTTGAAGCTGTGTTACTTCACAATAGCAACCGTCTTACTTCTACTCCTGTTGGTCCTGCAGTTCACATGAAGAAGACATATGCAAATATGACAGCTATCTTCGAATTAGTCAAATATCATGAACACAAATGGAAAATTTCTGGTGATGTAAAAGTCATTGTCATACTATTAGAAATGCAACTGGGGTACACAAAATGTTGCTGCTTCTTATGTGGGCGCGACAGTAGGGACAGGGAAGCGCATTATATTAAAGCAGATTGGCCTGCAAGAAATCTTAACCTCAGGGAGATAAATGCCGTTGCCGAGACTCTCGTAGACCCAAAAGATGTTCTTGTTCCATCCCTGCATACCAACCTGCGTTTAATGAAAAATTTTGTCCAAGGTAGGAACCAAGAAGGACAGGCCATTAAGTATGTGAGAGAGAAATTTCCGAAATTAAGTGATGCAAAAGTTAAGGAAAGTATTTTTATCGGGCCACAAATTCGAGAACTTGTAAAGGATCATGCATTTGACCACGTTTTGAAGCGGAAAGGAAAGAAAGATTGAGAAGCCTTCAAGGGAGTGGATTTTTAGGCAACAAAAGAGATGAGAACTACACTCAGTTGGTGACAGTGCTCCTGCAAAAATACCACAACCTTGTATGCAATAAGTCCCTTAAAATCCATTTTCTCCACCACCACCTAGACTTTTCCCCTCCTAGTTATATAACTGTCAGCCATGAACCTGGATAAAGATCCCATCTGGACATTTCCGTTATGGAACACTGATATTAGGGCTATTAGAATGAAGCAAAACTTGCGGATTACTGTTGGTCTTCGTGTAGGTATGTTCCGGAGCTCAGTTTCAAGAGGCAAGCTAAAAGACGACAATCTCTTGCAGCCACCACGTGATACACTTCAGACCCAACCATTTGCGAGGTATTCTTCCAGCAATTTAGAACTCTTAAAACGTAACTACCATTTCAAAAAATTCAAATATACTTTCTATGTTGTTAGCATGTGTAATTGAATCGGTGAGTGCAGAAACCACCTCAGTCACAAAAATGCGAAAAATCGTTTTAGATGAAAAGATCCTTAGAAAGGCAAGATGCATGTTGAGTGCAAGAACCACATTAGTCTGTTGAGTAGATCAGTAGATACAGGCTGTCTTTTTCTATGAAATCGGAAATATTCCTGTTCCACGAAGGAGTAGCCCACAAAGGAGCCAACCTTAGCTACTAAAACGCTCTTCGGATACATATACTCCTGAAAACAATTATCGCCTGAAATCTTTACACCATTTTTAGCAGACATATGACAGTGTTTTCAATCATCATCCAATCTGGGGTTTCAGACAGCGTCATCCAATGAAATACTTGATATTTATTATAAGAGTTATCTCACTTCTACAAGTAAGCACATGCTATGGTATAAAAAGCCATTGTTTGTTCCTCAAATTTCGAACTCAAAAAATATTTCTAGGTTACAGTTCTTATTCTTTAATTTGTTTTTAATTCACATTGGTTAGCATGCCAATAAAATTGGCAGTTTTTCTTTCATTCAGGCACCTTCGAGTGTCGATTAATATATTTCTTAATCCAGTTATCGAGAGTTTATTCTCCTCCACACTTTTCTTTCAAACAGTGCCAAGTTTGACTGCAGAAACGTGAAATAAGTTTCAGTGATCTGAATACTGAAAAAAATGTGAAATTATTCTAGGTGGCCTGTCTTCGGCGTCAAAAAAATTGTTTTAATGAAATCCAGAGCTTAAGATTTCTCTCATCCGCGAGCATTAACGACAGCTATCTTGCGACAGCTATCTTGTTTTTGAGTGAGATAGAAGATACTGATTATTGCCGCAACGTATAAGCAGAGCTCTTTCAGCTCCTTTCTCCTTACAGTGCATATTGAAAATAATGAAATATTTTCATGATGATCGTTTCACTGTCGATAGTTAAGAATCCGGCAGCGGTTGAGATAGTATTGTGGAATATGCGCAGAGCATATAATTCTTCCTACATTTATACCCAATTTGTTCTTTAATTTGGCCGGCCGGTGTGGCCGAGCGGTTCTAGGCGCTTCAGTCTGGAACCGCGTGACCGCTTCGGTCGCAGGTTCGAATCCTGCCTCGGGCATGGATGTGTGTGATGTCCTTAGGTTAGGTTTAAGTAGTTCTAAGTTCTAGGGGACTGATGACCACAGATGTTAAGTCCCATAGTGCTCAGAGCCATTTGAACAATTTTTTTTGTTCTTTAATTAGGAGAAACATATTCCGCTGGTCGCGTTGATGAAGCCCTCCGAAGTTGGTATTGTCTCCACACAAACGATTAATGAATGTCATGGAATTTGCAGTTATCTTAAAGTGTCTGGAAAAAACTTTGAAACACTTTCAGCAGGTTCTGCTGGGTTCCGTCAGTTTCAGTACTGAACAACTAAAGGAAACATCTTTTCAGCCTTGTGGTTCGATGCGTTGGTGCCTATACCGTAAAATAAAACTTCTTGCTGCTGTTTTACGCATTCGGACACGGTGTGTTACACAAGAATATTTTTAACAATCGCTGTAGGTTTGGACCTGGCTGTAGACTACTTTGCGGCGATTTTATATCCAAGATACGTCGAGGCATTCACATTTACGGTATTGTCAACAAAACTGAGGAACTGATGATGCTTGACAACTTCAGAAGCTGTTGTTAATTCTGCTGCGGCAACGAACAACTGTTCCAGGTATCTTCTTTAATCAAGAATGTAGATATGGGCTTTGATGTCGATGCTACAGTGAGTATGTTTGTATGATTCTTCTCAGAAATGTGATGACACACATCTGCCTTATTTCCGTGAGTTACTGAGATGAAACAGCTGCAAATCCCTTACACTACGCCTCCTGATCCAAACATCCTTCCTCGATAAAAGACCACTCTTTTTCGTAATCATTCGAAAAGTGACACTTTTTCTTCCCATACTTAGGCATTTTCGTAAGCTGTGATAAGTTTCTAAGATCGTAAACAGTCAACAGTAACACTTTAGTCGTCGAATTACACGTCACTATACACTTCACGCCCTATATAACCGCAGTAAACTCTTCAAACTTGAACTCGTTGTTCGTCTTAAGCTTAGAAAGAATCGTCCTCTCAGATCGCTATTTAAACTGGAACTGCCCGATTCTTCCGCGTGGCGCTGCTTAAATATTTCCAGCCTCCTACTACTGGAGAAGTCTGGTATTTTCTAGAACGATGGCGCTAGATCGAAGGTGTTTGCATTGTCGATACAGGGTACGCAACATGCAACGCCATCTATGTGATGACCATTTCAACATATACTTGTTGACATAAATAAAACTGAGGCTGCATTTCCATGTTGCGCTAACAGATGGCGATATTTCAGTACCTGAGCCAAGCTCGTAACAAAAAAATGGTTCAAATGGCTCTGAGCACTATGGGACTTAACATCTGTGGTCATCAGTCCCCTAGAACTTAGAACTACTTAAACCTAACTAACCTAAGGACATCACACACATCCATGCCCGAGGCAGGATTCGAACCTGCGACCGTAGCAGTCGCGCGATTCCGGACTGCGCGCCTAGAACCGCTAGACCACCGCGGCCGGCAGCTCGTAACAGTATTTTGACAAATCGAGGCGAAACTGGATCTTGTCAAGATGTCGGAACAAGAAGGTTCAAAACAGTGATGGTTCCGATATATCGGGGAGGATGGGAACCCAACCCCTACAGTTACAAGAAGCAATGACACCAACAAAACATTCAAGTGTGAGATTAACATTCATAGTGAAAGGAAATCAGTGATAAGATTCGCTGCTGACATTATCCTCAGTTAATGTGTCGAATGTGAAGAAGAATTACAGGATCTGTTGAATGAACTGGACAGTCTAATGAGCACAGAATATGAATTGAGAGTAAACCAGAAAAAAGCAAGAGTAATGAGAAGTATCAGATATTAGAATGGCGATAAAATTAACATCAAAATCAGTGATCACAAAGTCGACAAAGTTAAGAATTTCTGATACCTTGGAAGCAAAATAATCAATGACTGGCGAAGGAAGACGGACATAGAAAGCAGACAAAACACAAAAATGCGACTTTATTAGAGAAAGAAAATCTTAAAATGTATGTTCGGAACACAGAAGTGTATGGTAGTGAACTGCAGACATTTGAAAAACTGGAACAAAAGGGAATTGAAGTAATTGAGATGTGTTACTACAGAGCGCTGATAAGGAATGAGGAGGTTCTCTGCAGGACTGGCGAAGAAATAAAGAAATGGAAAATAGTGACGATAACTTGGGACAGGATTATGCGATTTATCAGGAAATAACCTCCGTGGTACTAGATGGAGCTGTTGGTAAAAACAGTAGCAGAAGACGGTGGCCGAAATACAACCAAGAAATAATTGAGGACCTGGGGTGGAATTGCTCCTCTGAGATGAAGAGCTTAGCACAAGAGAGAAATTCGTGGCAGCCAAATCAAACCATTTGGGCCACTGACGACTCAATTATAAATAAATAAGAAATGTATCTATCAAGAGGTGCACTGACAGCTAACGTGGACGTTTGGAGGAGGAAGAATTAGACAGAGAATTCGGGGATGAATATTCGAAATCAGAACAATCTATCGATTTAGCTACATTGTAGGTGAATGTGTTTAGAAGGACATGATAATGAGGAAACGGAAGGATTATTACAGGATTTTGCAGCGTTGTTTAATCCTCTCGGGCCCTTGACAGCTACGCCGCTGATATAGTATAGGGTTCCCAATGGAAATGAATCACCAGTGTATAGAAAACCTTATCAAATTTATCATCACCTACAACCAGCAGCTCCACGACGTTAGTCCTTGGGCAGCAGCGGTAGTAATTGTGCCAGTGAGCTCAGACGAAAGTAAGGTCTACAGATTTAAATAAAAGGACAGTTACGGATGCAGTGCCTCAACTTTACGACAATGGATGTGTGAAGTACATCTACATCCATACTCCGCGAGCCACCTGACGGTATGTGGCGGAGGGTACCCTCAGTACCTCTATCGATTCTCCATTCTATTCCAGTCTTGTGTTGTTCGAAGAAAGGACTGTCGGTATGCCTCTGTGTGGGCTCTGATCTCCGTTAGTTAGAGATAGTTGCAGTTAGCAGTCAACTAAAGACTTACTCTATGTAGGACAGACAATAGTTCTCAAAGGTTTGGGTTGGCCAAGCTGTTTATATGATAACGCAGTAATGAAAGCAGTGCCAAACACGACATACAAACTATTTACTCGTAATGAAGAATTTGAGAGACATTTTAATTGGAGTGTTGTAGCGTTTAGGAGATATGATCACTTTATGCGTATTTGTTCTCTAAAAGATAGAGATTTGATAACATGGACAAGATTTGATACGATGCGTAAGTTACGATATAGGATTAAGATTGTCAATGTTAATTATAAATTAATATCACTTAACCAATCACATAATTATTGTCTCAGACACTATGATCATATGAGAAAGCCAATTTTATATAATGTTTTATGTTCAGATTGTTATTTGAATGTTATTGTTAATACTCACGACGAAGGTAAATTACGTATACTAACCAATAATCATTTTGTAAATAGACCATCTAATGTATTATATCTGACTGAACAACCGACACAAGACCATTACGGATTTACAACACAAGAAATACTATGTACATCCAAGGCTCATTACTTTGAAACTTTATTACAGATGAGCGATATTTTATTTTGTAGAATATGTTTGAAAGCAACGTTTGCTGAAAGAATCGAAAGTATTTTCACTAAAGATTTAATAAGATCCGTAAATAAAGGTACATAGTGTGACTTATAAAATTTTAATTCAATTTTCAGATCTATTATTACGACTGGCAGATATCCATTTCATTATTTCACGCCATCGCAAAAGGACATAGATTCATTTTTTAATATGTCCAAAAAGGACTTAATATGTCCAAAAAGGACATCTCATCTGATTCATCTGATTATTCAGACGAAGACGATAGAAGACCGACTACACCTGGAAAAGACATAGACTCTGGACGTAAACGAAAAAACTCCGATACGGAAGAACATAAAGAAGTAAGTCAAATAAAAAAGCCAACGTCAATAACTGTGACAAGCGACAACGACGATACTGACGGAATAACGATAGATGTAATAGAAATTGTAAGTTTACTTGTAAAGATAATTAATTTATTTGACGATCCAGAAGAATGTCTAAATTCATTCTATGGTTACGTGCTCACTTTGAAAAAAATATCAAATTGAACATTTACAAACTTTACAGCAAATTGAAGGGAGAATGGGAGAAATCACCTCAAACGACATCATTAATTACTTGTGTTTCCAATTTAGAGAATTGGATTGGACACACTCTGTGTTCATCCAAAGCCAATACTCAAAGTGTTATAAAGAAATTACAAATTTCGTTAGATTCTTTTGTAAACAAAGTCAAAGAAACAGATTTCTCTTCATCCTTGCCGAAAAATCAGAAACTAACTCAGAGCGCATCCACGTCATCCACTGTTGCAATAGACGAAATGGATGGTGCAGATGTTACTTCAGAACATACATCACTAATAGAGTCGGGAAGCCAGAATTTACTTCAGTCTTTAACACATCCAACGAACAAGGCTGAAGAAATTTATTCCAGTATTTCAGTGCAAAAAAACAATGCCATTACATCCTCTTCATGGATCGAGGAAGAACAACCATTTTATATGATTGTTCAATTTTATCCAACACAGACAATAAAACATATCAACAGATCTCAATGGCGGAGACACAAAAAGAGGGAAATGAAATTATTTGTCAGTCCTGATTCAAGCCATTCTCCCTTGAATCAAGCTGTAAGGAACCTTATAGTAATATGCCAACAACATCTGGACAGACTTACAAAAAATGGACAGCAGGTCACAAAAAAATATTCCTTTGAGGAACTCGTATGTATAGTAAAAAATAATTTAACTGTACCTATTAATAAAGTAATAGAAACATCTATGTGGAGATGTAATACAACACTTTGTACACTTAGTGATAAAGTATTATCAAATATTATTAAGCACATTCAAATTGAAACAAGTCATTTGAATGTAATTCAGCTGTATGAATATATATGTAATGCTCAATATGTTTATTTTGAATCATATGTTTCAAATTTTAATGACTTTTATTATGATGAAAATGTCAGTGGAAAAATTGTAAAAGATTTGTTACGATATCAATTTCAAGATGATGATGAAGCTATAAGACATTTTATTATTACATTATTCCATGTGCTTAACCGAAGTAATGGAAAAAATTTTTTTTTAAATTTGATAGGAGAACCAACTTCTTTCAAATCAACATTTCTTCAAATGGTTGCATCAGCAATGTTAAATACTGGTTGGTGTAATAAAAATAACAAGTATGTATCATTTGGATTACAAGAATGTGCCAGAAAACGATTAATTGTAATGGAAATATCCTAATTATGATCCTGGATGTTTTGAACAATTAAAAACAATATTTTCTGGTAATCCTACTAATATACCTATTAAATTTGAAGGTGATTATACATTGGCTAAAACTCCTGTAATTGTTTGTTCAAATTGTGATTATTTTAAAGGTCATATGTGGGATGAACGAATTGAAAAATACTATTGGAAGTCATGGAATACAAAGATTATAAAAGAATTAAATCCATATACATTGTACAATTTATTTATTGAATGTGAACTGTTACAATGAAATTGTATACAATAAATGTTTATTAACGATGAATATCTTTATTTAAATCCTCCAATTCTACATTTTCCACATCTTGTCTTTTCTTTCTTGGTACATCTCTTACAATATTAGCACGAGATGTACTACTTGCGTTTATACTAGTTGCAACTCCAGTACCTGAATCAAATGATATACCACTATAAATTGATGTTATACTTTCACTATCACCTTTCACATACAATTCTCCAGAATTCTCCGTGGTACTAGATGGAGCTGTTGAGGGTAAAAACTGTAGCAGAAGACGGTGACCGAAATACAACCAAGAAATAATTGAGGACCGGGGGTGGAATTGCTCCTCTGAGATGAAGAGCTTAGTACAAGAGAGAAATTCGTGGCAGCCAAATCAAACCATTTGGGCCACTGACGACTCAATTATAAATAGATAAGAAATGTATCTATCAAGAGGTGCACTGATAGCTAACGTGGACGTTTGGAGGAGGAAGAATTAGACAGAGAATTCGGGGATGAATATTCGAAATCAGAACAATCTATCGATTTAGCTACATTGTAGGTGAATGTGTTTAGAAGGACATGATAATGAGGAAACGGAAGGATTATTACAGGATTTTGCAGCGTTGTTTAATCCTCTCGGGCCCTTGACAGCTACGCCGCTGATATAGTATAGGGTTCCCAATGGAAATGAATCACCAGTGTATAGAAAACCTTTTCAAATTTATCATCAGCTACAACCAGCAGCTCCACGACATTAGTCCTTGGGCAGCAGCGGTAGTAATTGTGCCAGTGAGCTCAGACGAAAGTAAGGTCTACAGATTTAAATAAAAGGACAGTTACGGATGCAGTGCCTCAACTTTACGACAATGGATGTGTGAAGTACATCTACATCCATACTCCGCGAGCCACCTGACGGTGTGTGGCGGAGGGTACCCTCAGTACCTCTATCGATTCTCCATTCTATTCCAGTCTTGTGTTGTTCGAAGAAAGGACTGTCGGTATGCCTCTGTGTGGGCTCTGATCTCCGTTAGTTAGAGATAGTTGCAGAGAATAGACACAAGACTGCGCTTATGGTTCCGTATGGTCGTTTTCAGTACCGGTGAATGCCATTCGAATTTAACAATTCGCTGGTGACATTTCAATATCTACTGGATGGAATTGACAAATCATGGTGTATCTGGACAATACTATTGCCTTCTCTAAGGACTTCTAGAAGCACATGGTAGGATAACATGACAACTTTAGTCAGTTACAAATGGCACAACTAATACTGAATTTGACAGAGTAATTTAGTACAAAATGAAACTCGCTATTTTGCCATATTATTGACCAAGACGGAATGCGAATCAACCCGCAGCTAGTGTAATCTATGCATGGACACATGACAGAGAAAACAGAGAAATAGCAGCAGTCCTATTTTGGGATAGCTAATTATTATGGGAAATTTGTCCCAAAATTTACAGAAATATGAAGCTGTGATATATTTATTGAAGAAACAGGTGAAGTTGCAATAGACGCCATACTTTGAAGAGGTTTTTCTGCAGTTAATGGATTTATTGACCATTGGTCTCATCCCTGCTTGCTCAGATTATCGGAACAGTTTATATAATCTTGTGGTGTGAGCAGTGATGCTGTGGAGGGTTTTTTGAGTCAGCAGATTGATACTGCAGAGCATCCAATAGCTTGTGCTCTTAGACTGTTAAAAAAGGCAGAGAAAATGTACCAACTACCGAAAAAGAGATGCTCAGTTTGATCTGTAGAATTACTTATTTCCTTTGATGCTTGTAAGATCGGCATATTAAAGTTATAACGGATCTTGGAGCAACGGAGTGGCTTCTAGGCCATAAGGAGCCATCTAGCACATTGATTCTATAGGTTTTAACGTTTAGCGCGTTTTTGAAGTCATACTTTGTCCAGGGAAGGATGATTACTTTGTCCAGGGAAGGATGGTAGGCATCACGCAAATGTGTTGTCTCAACACACGTTGTGTAATGTGCTGGTATATCTGCAGGCAAGTGGTGAAAGGCTGATGCTGAAGACCAAGATCCTTAATAATTCACGTTACAAGCTCAGCTGAGTGTTGATGATGGAGTGTTATACAAACAAACGAGGTGTGGTCTCTAAATGCTCATGCTGGCAAGTTTACATGATATAGCGTTGAGGCAGGTTCGTGATTCTATGTTGGCAAGGCGTGGAGGCTGATTAGCTGCAGAATGATGGATTGCAGAAAATTATTAGTGGCTAATGCTTAAGCAATTACTTCACTTGTGTAGCCATATTATCCGTAGCTACCTTACAATTTCTGAGGGTATTTTGTTCTATCGTTACGAGAATATGCTTGTTTATCTCACCAGAAGCTTTTTGCTTTATATAAGTTAAGCATCATCTGCGGTCTGTAATTAAGATATTTGCAATATGATTTTTTTTAAACCGAAAACAGTTTGCTCGTAACTTGTTGATTTTTACTTACGGTAATTTCCGCTTGGGGTTTTGCCAAGATCAGGAAACGCTGTCTGCTAGCAAGTCTTTGGTTTCCTTCTTCAATAGACACTGATAATTGTGGTCTAATTTTTCGCTGCCTTGCCGAACGAAGCAAATTTTACGTTTTACATAGCACACTTTTTCGTACACCACTGTTCATTGTTTACTTGTATGCTTCTTAGTGCTTAATTAAAAACAAAAAATTTGTGATCGAATTGTTTCTCGAGCTTAAAAACAAATGAAATTTTAAATATCTTTAATTACAGATCATTGATGATGCCTTACTTCAATAATGCGAAACGCGTCTTGCGAGGAAAACACACATTTTCTTGTAGTAGTAACGACGGAACAAGAATACCCTCAGGTAACTCATAAGCAGGTTGTAGTTGAGCTTGTCAGAAACTGTTTACCATGTGCATAAAGTTCTGTGCTTAGTCGTCAGCAAAATGAATTGCAATGGTTGCCTGAGGGCAGTAGACCATTTTGAATGGTCAGTAGGGGCTCTTGTTCTTTTTCACAGGCGCCATCGAGGAAGTGGTATGGATTGACTATAAATTACCATATTTTTCGATTTGCGTCCATGATTGCTGCCCCAAATGAGCAAGCAGGAAAAGTTGCTCGGACAATGGTTAGCCACTAATAATTAAGGTTTTGGTTGCCATAGGTTATAATAATAGACCAGGGCACTAATATTAAGTCGGAACTGATTAATTAATTGTGTTGACTTTCCGAAGTAAGTTGTTGTGGACTAATGAACTACATCCAGAAGCCAATGGGAAGACAGAACAGATGCACCTAACAATAAGGGAAACGTTATGGAATTATGTAAATAGACAACACTGTGATTTGGATGCTTGACTACCGTTCACAGTAGCAGCCTATGATTCAAAGTCACACGAGACTGCAGGCTTGTCGCTAAATAAGGTCGTTTATGCAAAAGAAGCTACCCCGTTTTTATATGTGTAAACCAATAGCTGGGGAATATGTAATCTTTTTAAGAAGTTTCATGAACGAAATAAAGGCTATGTGGCGCCAAGTTGAGAAGGTGCATACGATCTAACCGGGAGGTTTTCACTTTCCCTCGGGCACAGTCTGAACCTAACACAGGAAAAATTCACAGAGGATGACAGGTGAGTGCACAACTTCCTGCCAACGAGACTCACACGAAGGGAATTGCGAATTCGACAGACTTTGCCATTGTGACAATCTAGGGCCCACTGTGAAATTGTAGGATGGCAGAAGCTCAGGGTAGATAAACTCAACAGTGGCATGGTTGTGATGAAGAGGTGGGTCTTTGTCAGGATGTTGATCAATTGTTGTTCATGGCTCAAATGACTCTGAGCACTATGGGACTTAACATCTGAGGTCATCAGTCCCCTATAGCTTAGAACTACTGAAACGTAACTAACCTAAGGACATCACACACATCCATGACCCAGGCAGGATTCGAACCTACGACCGTAGCGGTCGTGTGGTTCCAGTCTGAAGCGCCTAGAACCGCTCCGCCAGAACGGCTGGCTGTCGTTCACGGAAACGTCATTAATAGTAAGATATTTTATTACTCCTTGGATTATACAAATGTGACGGTGCCTGGGTGCGCCCACTCCTTCCTAGATGCACCTATTTATGACGTTTCTAGAGGTGCTTCATTAGCAGGTTCCTTCACAGCCACAAGGCACATTGCTGGAAGAGCAGTATTGGCAGTATCCCACCTAGAAGCTGACCTCAGGAGAAGCGGTAGCCCGCACTGCAGATGGGAGACAACTTGGCTGCCCAAGATGCAGCATGATTTGGTGCTCGGAATCGAACCAATATCCCAGCGCACTCGAGATGACTTAAAGCTACAGCGCTCACACATGAAAGCAGCCGCGAGCAGCGTCGTTGTATGACACCCAGGCAAGATGAGTGATTAGCTGCACTGCCCAGGATCCGAACTGTAGCCTGTGGAGTTAGGAGACCGTCAGCATCACATTTTTGGCCTGCAATAGCACCACTGCTCGTAAGGCACTAACACACCTGCACTCGACTCAGCACAGCCGGTAGGCCGGCAGCTAGTACAAGTAGAGTCTGGAAGTCGCAACTCGCAGACTAATGTCCGGTTCGTAAGTTGGGGCTACTTTCTCCTCGTAGATGGTGGCTGCCAGACTATATACTCCCATATAAAGATGAGGTGTCTTTATAGGGGCTTGGCTGGATCTTGTTGTGTCAAAGTGTTGACTTCTATCATGTAACCCTGTAACAGTGTCGCAACTTGGCCATGAAGTAACCAGAGCACCGATGCTACAGGGGTAATGCCTTCTGCTGCACTGGCATTATTACTCCTCTGGTCTAACTCCTCAGTGTTATGTCACTGATCCTTGTTGCAGCAAAAGGTTAGCCTTGATGTAATTGTGCCTGTCCAGCCATGTTCTGTTCTTCTATCGGCAACCTTGGACAGTATCCTTATTTTACTCAAGATAACTTCGGCACTATTATCCCTTGAATAATGGCTTAACAATCATCCAGCAACCAGGCGATGTGCTGTCAAACCACCAGGAGAATCATGGTGATTAATTGGACATCAGCTTTAAGCAGGCGAACCCTGATAACGCGTACGTTGCGTTTTATCGTGGGTTGACTCCTGAATGAGAGTCACATGTGTGGCGGCCATGGAACAGGGGTGTCAGATATTATTTACCACTCCTTCCTCGACACTTATCAGCTGCGTAGTGTGCAGCTCGATGATGTCTTTTTTACCCTCCACGTCTGGCTGCACCTGATGCTATATCATGTTTACTTTTTCTAGTTCTTCCCCATCAATGGTGCCAGACTGTCTTTAAGAGCCGAATTCCTGCCTCTGTCCAGTTTCTGTTCTGTCGGACTCGAGGGAATCAGTCTGTTGTCTGGGATCGCTGCTCCTACAACCATGCAAAGGAGGACCGTAACAGCTGATGCTCCCCTCGACTGTCGTTCTACACCGATTTACTCTGCATCATACGCTGCAGTTTCCCAAAGGTGTTTCTTCCAGCCCTCGAATTTTGTTTCCTACTGCTTGCACTTGAAGTCCTTTCTTAGTGTCCAGTTACCTGTCATCATATCCACTACGGCGAACACTACTCTTATAGTCTCCCTGGACGAGATTCAGTCCGTTCAGAATGGCGACGTATCTTTGGAACATCTGCTTGGTCTCACGAAGAATTACCATTCTGAACATCAGCACTGGCTGATCGCGGTAGGAATTACCATGTTAGCTGCATTCCCCATTTTGGTGATAGCAGACATTATCTGTTCCTACCAAGAGTGTAGGCTTGCCCAAATCGCACGCTTTCCATCCTTTGACCCGTTCGTCGACATTGTTGGCACAAGTGAGGAAACGACCGAATCTTGGAGAATTGAAGTGTGTTGAAGTCAAGAATCAAGGACTCGGTGAGAGCGTCCCATGAGCGTGGAATGGTGTAGATAGAGTAAACATAAAGAGGGAAAAGGAGAGTAGATTTTAAATGTAACATCACTTCTGTTTCAGCCAGACTATCTAATTAGGTATTTGGTGGGCCAAGTTATTCCGGGAGGGGAGAGCTGCAGTTGTATGGGGTGATTCCCGGGCCAAATGCCGAAATCCAGGCGCTTCCCGAAACCCGCCAGTTCAGCATTTGCAACATGTCACTGGTTCTGCAGCTATTGAGCAGTGGGGCCATAAACAGCGTGTCAAGACGTTTCGGCAGCACATGGCAGGACGCGTACGTCACCTCAGCCGCAATAATACGTGCCTCGTCGTATACAAATGCTTGTTGTCCGTCCACGTTGTGCATGTTGCGACAGCTGGGCTTCGAATGGGTGTCTGCTGTGGGTCGGCTGCCATCACGAGGCCGCCTGCGTTCTTCTGACATCTTGGAAGGGCCGGGGTTCGAGCTGGATTCCTCCCAGCTTGGAGATACTGGGGAACGACTACGCCAGCCACCACCTTCCAGCTGAGGGTCTCAGGCTGCACGCTGGGCAACTGCCGACTACCAACGTTGTCGCAAGCCGGCTCGTTCACTCACGTGAAGCTTCACCAAGACAGAACGATGCTCCACTAGCAAGGCCGCAGCCGAGTCCTACTAACAGGCAAAACGCTATCGTCGGCAGACCGTCACCAGGCCGACCTGGCCTGGGTTCACCGATAGCTGCAACCGCCCGCCTCTTCCAGCCCTCGTATCTACAACTGTCCAACTTAGAAGTCGATAATTTATCTGTCGCCAGTTGCTGCCTTCATCTTGTGCACCTACTGCTTTCCTCCATCAGAGAATCACTTGCCTACATTAAATACACACCGTTTACGCTGCGAATGACATTCAGTGTGGCACATGGCATGTAACACCTCGTAATTATTTTTTCGTTCGTGACTGTATTGGAGGGAAACATTGTGCATCATTCTGAATCTGACGAAGGCTCGTTATGAATCTACTCCCCAAGTGACGCATAGAGTCACAGGTGGGCACACTGAAAATTTACGTTACTTATACAGGGTGGTCAGAAACAGTCTGAAAAGATTGCAACGTTGGTGCAGGGTAGGCTCCGCTGGGAAATAATTGCTACGAAAATAAATTGGTACTAAGCGCCGTTTCCGAGTTAATTAGGGTTGAAGTTAGCCAGTCTGAGCGTTACGCGCTCAAGTTCATGCAACTGGCCACCAGAAGGGGTACCGCCAAACGTGTTCTTCTTTTAGTATCCTAAAACCGAACAAGAGAGTGATACAAAAACTGGACATGTGACGATAGTAAAATGGTTCAAATGGCTCTGAGCACTACGGGACTTCTGTGGTCATCAGTCCCCTAGAACTTAGAACTACTTAAACCTAACTAACCTAAGGACATCACACACATCCATGCCCGAGGCGGGATTCGAACCTGCGACCGTAGCGGTCACGCGGTTCCAGACTGAAGCGCCTAGAACAGCACGGTCACAGCGGCCGGCAGACGATAGTAAGGAACGAACCCGGGCCAGAGGCTGAACTGTCTGCTTCGCTACAATCAGTGCTATGTGAACAACTGACATTAATTGTATCTGGCTGGCCGCTTGAATCTGTGCGCGCGAAGGTATGATTGGCTAATTTTAGTGCTAAGTAACTCGGAACGGCGCAACATACCGATTTGTTTTTCTTAACAATTATTTCTTAAGAAAACCTTTACTGCAACACGCTTACGAGCTTTTCAGACTTTTTCTGACTTTCCTGCACAGATGCATGAAGTTTTTTGAGGCAATTTGAAGCATGTACAATGTCTTACTTACATAGTTTAAAACATTCTCTTCTATGAAGTGAGGGATTCAGTCAACAGAAAAAATATCCGACATAGATTAAAACTGTATTAATTGACCATCAGTCTTCTCAAGAACTTCGTTTCATTAATTTTATCTGTAACTCTTGTGTAGTTAGCAAAGGACACACGCAGTCTCTAATCACTATAAATTTACCTTTCTTTCTTCTGTGCAACTTTCTTTATTACACACATTTTAACAAAATTGTGATTACGTTGTGTAATTTCCGAACACATACGTCATTAGCCAGTTCCACTTCTGGGTTCTTAACAGAGGCTATAGTTACATTTTATCACTCCCTCATCTAAAGAGCATTTCTGCTTCCATGTCCTAGGTTCTCATGGGTGACTTTCCTTCCTAAATTCTTCTTGATACAGTTAGTCATTACATCCCTTAATAAACGTTGCTATAAGTAATTCTTCATGCAATTTTGCAACAGGTTGTTGTTCTTTAATTTAAAAAAAACTGCTATCTTTCATTATTCCGTATCATTTAATCTGAATGTTAAATACACTTTCTGTTACTGTATTTATATTGTAATTGCGTAACTCCATTTTGTGAATTTGGAAACTCTTGTTAGTGACTCTGTGCACTGGGCACACTTTGAGCACCCTGATAATTTCCTGTTTCCAATGCATCCTTACTGGCTATAACTCATTATGTGCTTTGTGATACGGTTGTGTTACGAACTGTGATACACTATCCTAACTGCTAAATGTTTAAAAATAATAACTATATTACATCTTTCGTTATTGATAACCATTGCTCTTTACTTGGCTATGTTGATCAACAACTGAAACCAGTTATCTAATTGTTTCTGAGTGTCTTGGAAATTGCTGTAAGCACTACGAGGCAGTTAGCTACACCGTTCTGGAAATGAAGGACTTAGAAAAAATCAATAGACGATCTATAAGAGTTTCTGTTGAAATATGGAAACCCAATTATTGAAAAGAAATTGAAAACATAGCAAAGTTGTCTCGCAGACTGCGTTGCATTTATGAAAGAAAATGCATAGATAGTTGGGCTATTAGTGTTTTATAGCGACGACTGCATGGTGCAATGCGATGCCGTAGAGGAAAAAAAAAGATAAATTTGCTGTTTTTCTTTAAGTGTAGTCTGTGAAGACGTTTCTGTGTAGACACCAAATTTGGAAAAAAATGTACGCAATCTCTTCATTTCTTAAGCGTTTCACTTAAACACAAGAAATCAACCACATACGGTTCGTCCGTTCAATGGGCAGCCACATGACGTTCCGTGTAGTGAATATGGAAGGCGATACCGCTCTCGTGTATCTACGTATGTACAGTAACAATCAGCTGGATAGCTCTCACAACACCACGACTGGCGTCCTTGTTAAAATAGCGTGCTAAACTAATGTACTGTGCAGCCCTGAGTGAAAATACTTCCACGTATAAGGTGTTACAAGGAACCTTAAGAAAGGTAGGCAAATATTTGACTAGCAAGGTTGATGTGATTCAAATTGCGGAGTATCATGAAACATTCAATGACGTGAACGAAAACATAGAGCAGAGTTCAGTATGTCCTAAACAAGGTTTTAAGGAACTAGAAAGATCCACCGTGCCTTAATGAACGATGTTAGAAAGTTGCTACGAAAGCAAAGAATCATCACAGATTCAAGCGAAGTCACAGCTTAGCTTCAAACAAAAGTTGAAAGAAGCGAAAATGGACGTAAGGAGAGTTATGAGAGAAGGACATAATGAATTTTAAATTAAAATTTTCCCAACAGATCTGATTATAATTCTAAGAAATTAGGCATAAGTCAATAGGCGTATCTAAATCATGTGTTAAGTCGCTCAGTGAACATGTCACTACAGAAAGGAAAAAAAAAAAAAGAAAAGAGAACGGTAAGGTCGAGGTAATGAATCCCTTCTTTCGAAACTGTTGCACACCGTAAGATGTAATAGGTTCCTCCTTTCAATTACCGCATGAACGCCGATGTGGCAAATATTTAGAAAACTGATCGCGGAATAGAAAAGCAACAACAGTCGCTTGATAACTGAAGGACGTATGGACTGGATCAGAAACCTGTGAGATTATACAGAGATTATGTGAGAGAACTTGCTCCACTTCTAGCTGTAACGTATCGTGGGAATAATGAGGAGTTACCAGTGACTATAGAAAAGTGCAGGTTATTCCCGTTTTCAAGAAGGGTAGTAGATGCAAATAATTGTAGGCCTCCATAGCTGGCGTCAGTTTGTTACAGATTTATGGAACAAGTATTACTCCAAGTACTGTGACATTTTTGGAGAACGAAAATATCTTCAATGGGAAATGGACATGAATTCGGCAAACAAGAGGTCTTGCGAAGTCCGTACAGTCCGTCCATTAGTTTCACAGCGCGGTAGACATCGGCGCTGAGGTTCATGCGGTATTCGTCTACCTCAGGAACGAATCTGACACTGTCCCATGCAACCGTTTAATGAAAGTAAATATGAGCTCTCCGTCGGATCAGATCTTCGACTGGTTTCAAAGCTTCCTTGCAAACAGAACTCGACACATCGCTGTTAACGGAATAAGTGTAAAAGTAGTTTCAGTCTACTCCAGGAATCGGTGATACATTCTTTACTATACAGTGTATAACATGTAACGGGTATAAGTAAGACATTTTTATAACTCGTGCCGTAAGACATACGCACACGTTAGTGTATTGTTTGTTTTTTCTCTGAGTCAAACTCTTCCCACAAATATGTCACATAATTTTCTACCTGATGTTTCTGCTTGGTCGTAATTGCACCACTAGATGGGCTACGCGTGCCAGTATACGCTAACCATTTTGCGTCCATATGTCCCGACTTCACCAAG